>NW_015094510.1:7612509-7719584 GCF_001431845.1 Calidris pugnax | reverse complement strand
TGATAACCTGGGGCCTGAGGATACGCTTGTGTTTCCACTGGAAATGGTCCCAAGTGGATCCCAGCATAATTGGTTCGACCATATCTAGAAGCTGAGCATCACTAACAACCATCAGAAACGACAAAGCAATTAATTTTTCTGTTCACAAAAGTATCATTGGTTTTAATGCTATCAGGCCTGATAGTTCTGTTAATGATTATGTTTTGTTTACCATGTTTGTTTCCCCGTGTTACAAAAGCATAAATCAAGTCATGTATGCTCAAACGCACACTGTACTTGCCTTGCAAAGTATGATGTTAGAAAAAGAAGTTTATGTAGAAACCAGCCACGGCGTAAGAGACTTATAGGAATCTAGTTAATAGTTTTATGATTTATAGTAGTTTTAATAATATAAGTTCAATGTAGTTATTAAGATGTAATACACATGTCATTATTCTGTACATTAAACAAAAAAGCTGGTGAGGGGTCTAGAGAACAAGTCCTATGAAGAGAGGCTGAGGGAACTGGGCATGTTTAGTTTGGAGGAGGCTGAGGGGGGACCTCATTGTCCTCTAAAAGTACCTGAAAGGAGGTTGTAGAGAGGTGGGTGTTGGCCTCTTCTCTCAAGGGAATAATGACAGGACCAGAGGAAATGGTCTAAATTTGAGGCAGGGGAGGTTTAGATTAGATATTAGGAAGACTTACTTTACTGAGAGAGTGGTCAGGCACTGGAACAGCCTGCCCAGGGAGGTGGTGGAGTCACCATGCCTAGAGGTATTTAAGAAATGTGTAGACGTGGCGGGGGGTTTTTTTGTTTTGTTTTTTTTTTTTTTTTTTTGTGGTTGGACTGTGTGATAAATGATTTAGCCTCAAACAGGATTCTAATTAAAGTTTACAATTTATTAAACGAGTAAAGACAAGCAAACAGCGCTGGATGCGCCAGGACTCTCTGCTCAACCAATACACACCACGTGCAGGTCCCGTTTTTGGTTTATATTTCTTCTGCTAATACATATTCATAGAAAAGGTTAGCCTATGCTAATGATCTCCAGGGATGGGCATGTCTTCTTTGGCCATGCCCTCCTCACCTTCTGGAATCTTCTTTGACTCCCACCCGGTGGTCGGTGGGTAGTTTTTCTCGGCTTGCCTCCAGGACGACCCCCGACTCCAGGCGTGTGCCCCACAGACCCCTCCCGCTCAGCACCATGCGGCCAGCAACAAAAACGGGGTTCGTTAGGGGGTTTTTGCAAGAAATAGAAACTATATACATACCGTCTTGCTTCTCCTAAGTGCGTGGTTATACAAGGACAAACAGAACGGTTAAAGGTATTGACATGAATCAGGTGAACACATTTCACAGACTGGATGATCTCAAAGGTCCCTTCCAACCATGAATATTCTGTGATTCTGTGATTCTGGTTGCACTTACAGATCTCCATTTGTTTCGTTTGATTTTTATTTTTGGCTATATATAATCTCCACCACTCTTCCCTGGGGTGCAGGTAGTTCTCCTGAGATAGATAAAAGGTTCAATGTATCTTGCTTGGTCTCTGAGCTGCATCTATGTTTTGTAAACTGGTGTTGCAAATTACTCATGCTTCTAAGAGAACACCATAAAAGACTAAAATACAAGATTCACAGAGGCTTCACTCTAGAAATAAATATTTATGATGTCAGATGATACTCAGCATGAGGAAGAGAACTGAAACTGGCAGTAGGAGATCTTAAGCACCAAAAATGAAATAGATTTACCATAGCTAGCTCTGGATGTACATCACAAATACTTAGAGTGTCCCAATCTGGGACAGTTCGGTTCATCCTATCTCTACCATACTGTCAATACATGCCATAGAATGAGCCGGTACATAGCAATGTTGAAATAGTGCTTGATATTCCATCATATTCTGATGCTGTGTAGCCAGAATTATCAAATGAATTGTCTATTTCAAGTATAGATAAGAAAAAAAAATGGCCAAAATGGTAAATTATAATTTCAAAGGCTTGTTTTCCAAAGAGGACATTTACTCTTTAATACATCACACAAAATGAACAAATCTCTGAAACAACATTATTATTATCCAGTTTCTGCTCTGCTCTCCTAACATACATGATAAGCTGCAGTTTATGTTGGTGTTCTTGTTCTCAAACTGGATTGGTAACTTGTTTCCTTTACATTAGTAAGCTATCCAGAAGCTATTAAGCACAGTGGATAGCTAGACATTATCTGAGTGCATAGCTTCCTTTGTAGAATGGTTTTAAGGAGTAGGATTTCATTGTTGTTGGTAAAGGCATCCTGAGGGCTAAAGCAAACAAAACAAGATCAGCATAGTGTCTTATTCTATTTACATAAATGTTAGCACTTTTCATTTTTCAATTTTGCCTGATAATGCAATTTATTTTTTTTCCTTTTTACCTCCAAGACAACATGAAATGATAAAGACATAAAATGTTCTTAGGAAATGGGACTCTTAAATTCCGTGCTTGATAGCAATAGAAAGAACACATTCACTGAAGCATTTATTGATGTTTCATTGACTTGAAACAAAGAATTAGAACCCACAGGAAACTGTTAAGTATGATCTATATCAGAGATCTGTTATTCTGAACAAAGTAAAATGCATGTCACTTCTGCTACAGAAAAAAATGCTTACAAAAATCCAGGAAGAACATTCATCCTGCTTTCTCCTTTCAGCGATGTGCAGAATGTGACATCTGTTAGATTATTTTGAGCTCATTTCCTATGATAAGAAAACTCTAGATAAATAACTTGTAGATTCTTTGTCTCTACACTAATTTTGCAGGAAAAAAAAGCTTTACAATCTTTTTTCTCTCTTCATTGTACATGGTCATTTGTTTGCTGTATTTCCTACCCCTTTTTATACTTTGAATTGATGTTTACATTGAGAATTGACATATAGAACGAAAGAATTGCAAATCTTTCTGCAGAACACTAGTTTAATGGTTTCTGCATTCAAACTGGACCATTTGAGAAACGAATCTGAGAGGTTGTGGAGTCTCCTTCTCTGGAGATACTCAAAAGCTACATGGTTGCATTCCTGTTCGACCTGTTCTAGGCGAACCTGCTTTGGCAGGGGGGTTGGACTAGATGATCTCCAAAGGTCCCTTCCAACCGCTGCCATTCTGTGATTTTGTGATTCTACACAGATGCATGGAATTTCCGCAAGTATACCTTTTGCTGTATATAACCCCTTTTCCCGGATTCAGACTCGTGGACACGCTCCCTGCATTACTGTACATAAATTGAAGTAGATTCATGATTTTCTGATAAGCTTCACAGATGGGGAACTAGGAGTGAGTTGTCTATATGGACTTTTGCTCTAAAGAACCACTTAGGTGAGTTGTTACAGAGACCAGCTACAGCCTATCTAGGTCCTTCCCCAGGCATGCTGAAGATTGCAGGATATTCTATAGTGAAAGCCAAGAAGGGACCTGAACTTTGACTACCTTCCTTGAGCATTATAGTCGTAAATCTTGAAAAAAAAAAAAACGCCAGCTGTCTCTGGTGCTGTCAATCACATAGCAAATGAAGCGAAAATATTTAAATACTTATCAGGGATTCTGCTGTGGAGGTCTTGGGCATATTTCAGTGCAAGTACAGATTATACTAATGTTTTTTCTAGTTGAATTGTGGTTAAAACTTAGCAGGTCTTTTCCATGGTCTGGGTAACAACAGGGGTATGTGATAATAACTTATATAGCCATGAAAGGGAGATTGCTACTATCACTAGTACTTGTTGTCCACAGCGGAAGACTATAGATATGTATTAGTAGGCTGTGCTTGCAGACTGTAGTTGTGCTGTTCTGCAGGGTGACTGACCTTAATCAAGTTATGAAAACTTGAGAGGAATTAACAAAAGTATTTAAGGCACAGAAGCTAAGTCTTTCTTGAAGATGTAACTTGGCCAGCAGTTTACTCTAGCACTCATTCATTGAAATGGAAGTATTTTACTAACTTTAATGCAAAAATAATTTGGCTGCTGTCAAGTAAGGAGAAAAATCTTCAGCCAACAGCAGAGCCTCAGAAAAAAAGGCAGTCTAAATACCTCTTCTCAAAACCTCTTGTTAGCACATCTCCTTAGCATGTGACACAAATAAAACACAGCAATAAGATCTCATTATTCACAGGGCTCCCCTTGTTTTACACAGAACAGGGCAGATGGTTTTAGTCAAAGCATTCAAGTTTTCATTTATTGTAGCTCAGCTGCAGCAGACTGGCTGATGTAGGATCTCTTAGGTTTAGAAAGAGGCAGGTAGGTAAAAAACCCAAAACATCATACTTCATAAGAGAACATGAGAAAAAATACTGTCTTGTTTTTTCCCTTTCTGTAGTGTCTTCAAAGAAGGTAATCAAAGGCATAGTGATTTTTAAAGACTAATAGTATGCTTTTTTCAAAAGTAGATGCAACTCTATAAAGGAAAGTTGAGCTAGCAGTACTGCAGATACAGATCTATCCAATGTTAACACAGGCACAATTTTTATTAGACACACAACTCCACATCTGGAGGTTTTGCATGACAGTACTTAAACATTTTCAAATAATACAGAGGTCTCTTTTAACACAAATATAAAATTAAATGGTCAGAATGGAGGTTCTGGATGCATGAATACTCCATGTCCCAAGTTCACTGGTGGTATAAACAATCTCAGTGTTGTTTTATTTACATGTAGTGTTTGTGTTCAGCCTCCTTAGACATGCATTGAAATCTATCAAATTGTATTTACTATCTTCAAGTTTTAATTCTCATCTTTATTTCCCAGGTGAAAAGGTGAAATTAATTACTGGGAATAGACTTAGCAAAAGGTCTATGCCCTTTTAAGCCCTCTAAAGCTTCAGGCAAAGTAACCAGGCAGACTGAACTTAAAACCAGCACATTTTAATGTACTTGTCAGCTCTGCACAAGTTGTCCAAGAGATGGAAAAAGAGATAGATACAGAGAGAAAGACAGAGAGAGGAACATCCCTGGGTATTTTCATTCTCTGATTAAATTATTTTTTTTAACTTCTTGGTAGATTGTTTAATAGAAAAATCTGTATTTTGTGTGCTGCATGATGCAAAAGCATTTTCCTTTAATTACATTTGATAGTTTATCCATCTTCCTATGTGTCTTCTTTAGGGAATAAAAAGATAACCAAATTCTTAAAGCAATCAAGGCAAACTGGCTAAACTGAATATTGTGTTGTGTTGTAATAGCCTCAACATTTCCAAATTGCTTCAATAAAATTCCCAAATTGCTGTAATTGAGAAGATTCAAGAAGCCTTGCAGGTCAAATAGCAACTTTATTTATGTGTAAAGATAGCAAAATAAAAGATAGCCAATAAAAATAAGATTTATAATACATAAATACAGTTGAAAGTAGCAAATACAGAACATGCACTGTCATTTTATACAGTCAGTGGAATGTAGCACATACATGAGCAAGCAATTCAACTAGTTTTGTTAATACTGAATATTTCATTATAAGCCACTGAAATTGTTGGGACTGATTCTTATAATAATAACAAAAACAACAAGGAGAAAAAATATTTAGCATTCAAAATTTTGAGGAATCATTACTTTTAAAAATACTCTGATTTGTGATAACACAGATTTATAGATTCACATATCACTGCACAACCTAGTGAATGTAAAATTTTACTGGATATAAGCTTTACATTTTCCAGTCCCTGAACTGATTTCTTTAGGTATAGTTCAAATATAATTTTGTAACATGTCATTTTATTACAAAAAAAAAAAAATAATATGGAAAGACCTCAAATCCTATACACGTAGAATCATATAACCATAGAATTGGCAAGGTCAGACAGGGACCTTTCAGATCATTGAGTCTAACATTCAACCCAACTGACAAATCCATCACTAAACCATGTCTCTAAGCACTATGTCTGCACGTCTTTTAAATACTTCCAGGGAAGATGATTCCACCACTTCCCTGGCCAGGCTGTTCCAATGCTTGATAACCCTTTCCGTGAATAATTTTTTCCTAATATCCAATCCAAACCTCCCCCAGTGCAACTCGAGGCCATTTGTTCATGTCCTATCACTTGTTACTGGGGAGAACAGACCGAGCCCCACTTCTTCCCAACCTCCTTTCAGGTAGTTGTATAGAGCCATGAGGTCTCCAGACTAAACAATCCGAGCTCCCTCAACCCCTCCTCATATGACCGGTTCTTCAGACCCCTCACCAGCTTTGTTGCCCTTTGGACTCACTCCAAAACCTCAGTGCCTTTCCTGGAGCCCAAAACTGGACACAATACTCGACGTGCAGCCTCACCAGTGCAGAGTACAGGGGGACAATCTCTTCCCTAGTCCTGCTGGCCCCACTGTTTCTGATACAGGCCAGGATGTTATTGGCCTTCTTAGCTGCCTGCACACACTGCTGGCTCATATTGAGCCACTTGTCAATTAGAATCCCCAGGTCTTTTTCTGCCACGCAGCTCTCTAGCCACACTTCCCTAAGCCTGTAGCGCTGCATGGAGTTGTTGTGATGCAAGTGCAGGAGCCAGCACTTAGTCTTGTTGAACCTCATACCATTTGCCTTGGCCCATTGATGCAAACTGTTCAGATCCCTCTGCAAAGCCCTGCTACCCTCAAGCAGATCAACACTCTCACCCAACTTCGTGTCATCTGCAAACTTTCCAAGGGTGCAGTCAATCCCCTCATCCAGATCATTGACAAAGATATTAAAGAGATCTGACCCCAATACCAAGTTCTGGGTAACAGCACTCATGACTCGCCACTAGCTGGATTTGGCCCACTCTCGTCATTGACGAAATTTTCTCTAAGGAAACTTAATTGAAAACAAAGTGATTAATTTTTTCAGCAATTATGACTGTTTTACCATAGCTACTAGTGACTATTACTAAACTTGCAGTGCAAGGAGGAGGAAATGTTTAACTTACATTGTACTCGCCCATGCGCACAGTTGTTCTGTCTCCATTTGCTGACCCTGTTCATACACTATACCCTTTATATTTGATAATGCCCTGCACATCCCCAGGTACTGCCTATAAAAAGCTATACATATGGAGAGGTACATATTTTTCTTTTCTGCAGTCTTATTTCATTTTACCTATTTATTTAATTCCTTATGAAACCTTCACTGTTCAGCATATAGTGCTTCAGCATGCTTGCTCCATTTTGTTTCACTGTTTGGAGTTGAAATATTCTCTTGTGTATATTTAAATGCCACTATGTTTTAATAAATGAAACAAGAATATAAAAACGTACAACACAATAGTGTAAGTAAATGCTATATAAGAAAATATAAATAAATTAACTAACCATTAATCTTCCTATTTTGACTCTTTTCTTGAAAACAAATTAATAGAAATAAAGTTAAATTGGTTAAATTATTTCATTAAAATATTATTTTTAGATATTGTTATGTATTTCAAATGCACCCATACCACAAACCTTGATGAGCTGGAACTTTACATTTTATATCAGTGGCTCATGCAAATTGGTATGCTTTTCTTCATGGTGAAATATATTTAGTAATGAAGAGAAAAAACAGCACAGCATGTCATAATGAATAGATGAGCTCAGCTGGAATTTGATAATTTTTTTTATTTACAAAGTCTTCCTGAAACTTGCAGTCACTCTTCAAAAAGTGCATTTGCTATTGCCACAGTGTCACTTAATTAGTTGCTAATCTTCTGAAATGGAATCTTATTTTTAAATTTCTCCTACTTCAATGGCTGACATGATTATATTTTGAATTTCCTAAAAAGCCTTTATATTTGTCAGGCTATATCTAAGCTTTGAATAAGTGTTAATAACTTTAATCCCTTTTATGTTTTCTGTATGTTGCAAATTCAAAAATACGTTGCTGTATTCCAAACAATACTGTAATGGCAACACACCAACATGTGTGTTAAAACTCTTCAAACTATCAGTCTTTTATAAGCAACATAAAAGTAAACATCCTACTTTAATGTCTGTAAACAATGATGAACAATGATGAATACTTCCTTTTGGAGGCCCAGAACACCATCCTAGCTATTAAACTGAATGCAGAACAACCATAGTCTGCAGGTTTTATTTATCTAGAAAGAGAATACTGTCACTATCTCATGTCAATAATTTTCATGTGGTACACCAGCATTAGTTCAATATTCCTAGTTCTGGGTTACAGTTAAATGACCTCAGATTGGATCCAGTTGCCAAATGTTGTTTTTAATTTTCAATTAGGATTCCTTGTAAGACTGATGAAGAATAGATAATTTTAGAAAGGCGTAGTTTTTGGAAATTCGTCAAAATTAAAATGGAAATGCATTAGCCATGAAACTCTGACGCTTTTGCTAAGAGTGTCATGTAACTAAAAAGCAGATATGAAATGTACTATTTTGGGAATAATTTTGTCTTAACTTAAATAAAAGTCTTTTTTTTTTTTTTTTTTTTTAATATTGTTTTTATACATTAACAATCCATTTTTTTTTTTTTTTTTTAAATATTGTTTTTATACATTAACAATCCTTTTTAGGGTACAATGAAAGAACACCTCGTAGCAGCCTACCAATATCTGAAGGGAGCCTACAGGAGAGCCGGAGTGGCACTCTTTGTCAGGAAGTGTAGTGACAGGACGAGGGGTAACGAGGGGAGATTTAGATTAGATATTAGGAAGAAATTCTTTAAAGTGAGGGTGGTGAAGCACTGGAACAGGTTGCCCAGGGAAGTTGTGGATGCCCCATCACAGGAAGTGTTCAAGGCCAGGCTGGATGGGGCTTTGAGCAACCTGCTCTAGTGGGAGGTGTCCCTGCCCATGGCAGGGGGGTTGGAACTTGATGATCTCTAAGGTACCTTCCAACTGTAACCATTCTATGATTTTATGAAAATAGAAAATATTAAATTTAAAAAGAAAAAGCTCCACTTCTGCTGTTTTAAAAGGTTTTCTTAGTATGGAATCTTTAAAAGGCCTGAGAAGGTTTTGCAGCTTACCAGTTATCTGAACTTGATATGGGCTCATCACTCTCTTAAAACTACTTGAGCAGAACTTGAGGCTGCATAGGCTTTTGTTCCTGTAAGTTTTATTTTAGCTCTTTTTCTTTGGAAAGTACTGTCCCTGGTAAGAACAGGAATTATAACAGAGGCCGATTTGAGATGGTTTTTATGCTCCTTTAACTAAGGTTAGCTTCATGAACCAAAATAATCTATGAAGATTGAAAAAAAAGTTGGGATAGGACATTTGGGAGATTGGTGGCTTTTTGCCCAGCCTAGTGGTTTATGACTTGTTCTTTTTCATTACATATTCTGAAGTTATGACTCAGTCACTGAGTTGGATTCACAGTAGAGAGGATAATAGAAATCAATACCATGGAAAAGAATAAACAATGAAAGCTCTCTATTAATGACAGCTTTCTTCTGCACAGATGAAAATCAAGCCCTTTAGTCAGACAAGAGCTTCTACTTCTTGCCCAATTTTAAACTTAGCACAGTAAAGAAAAAAAAAACCAAAGCCACAACCAAGAAAAATACAAGTAATCCTTTTAAAGTTAGAACGTCCTATAAATTCTGATAGTGAAGTTTTAACATTGAACTTTAAAGTCGACTGCTCTATATAAGCCTCTCATGATATTATGCTCTCAGTGACAAACATCAAACCTGATAATTCTTTTGCAAGTAGGGGAACTGACCTTAAGCTGTTCAGACAAACTATTGCGAAGTCAGTGTATTACTGTACACTTCTGTAAAAGACTGATCTCAGAGCAGCCATGAATGCCTGTCTACCTCACGTTTGTTTCACTCCTCACCAGAGAGCTTGCAAACTACTTGCAAGAGACATCTGGACGTGATGTTTGGGTATGGCTTTTAGCCACAGGAAAAAAAAAAAAAGATTAAGAAAAAAAAGATTACATTAATTTTGAGATTCAATGTTTCATTCAGTTATCTAAGCATAGGTGCCTAGTGCCATTTTGTTGCCCTTCATTGGGCTAGGAGATATAACAAAGGATGTACAGAACACCTGCATCTTTTGGGATCTGCAGCTAGCCTAGAACACCACTGCAGTAGATAAAATGACAATAGATTATTGTTTTAAGATTGCTGAAGTTAGCCAAGAGCATCAGAATTTGTTAGGGGAAAGTTGTTGTTTATGGTAGCTAAAAGTGAAAGCTCTCATTATAGTTAATGAAGTCAATACCCTCACTGGAGTGTAGACTGATTAGGCTGACATCTGTGATGGATGGGATTCTGTGGATATTTGAGATGCCATAGTATATCTTGCCCAATGTTCAGGTGCTGCTTCAGAAAACCATGGGAACCCTGTAGAACCTGTGTTGTATCTTCCAGCTGAAGTGAGTGTTTTAGATACCCAAGGAGATCTCAAATAGTACTAGATATCTATATTTAAGCATAAATACTACACCTGATGAGTATTACTTAGAAGCTGAAATGCTGTCCTGTGACTTTCTGGTAATACCAGATACCTTAGAGCTGGAATTTAAAATTGCAGCTGATGCCTGTGTTGAGGCATCTCAGTTCCACCCTTTGCTCACATGCAGACATTTAGATTTAGGTACTGTGATCACTAATGGAAACCCAGTCTAGTTTCAGAATGGTCTTTGAGACAATTTACCCGCGAATAGTATAGACATATGTTGTCAGAGTTTTGTTTGATGAGTGGAACTACAGGGCTTGCCCTTAGCTTTTCCTATAATTATTTCTATAAATCTCTTCATTTGTAAAACAAATACCTTCTTTCCCTAATATCAAAATAGGTGGCAATAATATTACTTTTGTATTTCTAACTCTTGTGTTGATCATTAACTCTCGTGTTACTTATTCTTTCCTTTGGTAGAGTATTAAGCTACTTGAAAAATGATAGAAATCTTGTGCAAATCACTTGAGTCGACATTTGGATGACATAGTCTGTGTAAGAGCTTATGATATGAGGTGATTTTCAGGATATCTCACTAATAATTCAAATCACCTGAACTGAATCACCATAAAAGGCCTTGCTTGTCCGTTTAACTCCTTTCAAGAAAATGTTTGGTATTAATGAGTGTCACTTCAGATGAAGCATCCAAATGTCCTCTGATAGTTTTATAGGCCTTACTCCACACAGACATATTCTTCACCAGAGCTACATCAGTAATTAGGACTTTGTAATTTGGACTACCTAGTATAGCTAGGTATGGTAGTATTATGTCTGCTGAAGCTCATGCATAGGCAGAAGACATCACCAAAAATACAAGTTTAGAGCAGCACCTGGGTTTAGGTTGTCAGCTCCTGTGATTCGTCACAAGTGTTGTAGTATGAGGTGGGATTCTGTCTAGATGCAGACATCTAACTTGAGGTAACTACAATATAGACAGTCACACGTCAGCTAGCTGTTTAATGGAATAGGGTTCCTAATGAAAATAAGAGAGGTGATTCAGTGTTTACACATAAAAATGAAATGCATATTGAAAGGCTCAAGGGTATCTCTCCCAGTCTCCAACTGACCATCCAGAAGGATGTGAGTATTCTCTGCCTTGTGCATAATCCAACAGAAGCCTCCACATAGCTTAGTGTCCTGGTTTGAGGTAAAACAGAACTAATTTTCTATTCAGTAATTTTACTTTTTTAGCTAGGCCTCTTCTGACTAACTAAACTCTGAAATTAACAGCATATTGCTCAGAAACTGTTCACTCTCACAGTGATAAGACCTGATTATACCAAGGAATGGTATGCAGAGAGGCCCTTGCTTATACTTATTGCTATAACAACCAAGGTCAGGTAAATTTGTTATTTGCCCCGTTGGAGGGTCAGAAGCGGAAAAGCGTAGAGGGGTCCCACCTGTAGGGAGGAACAGACAGGACAGGTGACCCAAAACTGACCAACAGGGTATTCTATCCCATCCACATCATGCTCAGTATAAAAGCTGAGGGATCAAAGGGCCAACTCTCTTCCTTCAATGGCTGACGTCCAAGGAGGACCCTGTCTGTTCGTCTGCCTTTGATCCCGATCCGAGCGTTCCTGACTCCAGATCTGGAATCTGCCTCCTGTCCATCACCGAGTCCGGCCTGGGACTTCCCCCTGCACCGGCTGGTGACGTGATCGTCATCCTGGGAGCTTGATATGGTTTTGTATATACTGTATACATTTTTATTTTATTTTATTTTATTTTATTTTATTTTATTTTATTTTTCTCTTTCCTTTTTTTTTTTCTTATTTCATTATTTATTTATATTTTTTATTAAAGTAGTTTAGTTTTTTTCTAAACTCATAGTTTTTGTTATCCCCCTCTCCCTCTCCTCTCTTTTCCTTAGGGGGGGAGGGGAGGGGCCATCTGTCGTTCTGGTTGGTCAATTCGGTCAAAACCACGACACTTAGAAATTCTCAAGTTGTAACACGTAAGTGGAAAGCCATTTGCTGGCTAAGCATTGCTCCCCGAAACTTTAGGATAAGCTGCTGAGAGATAAAAACTGTAAAATTCATTCTTACAGGCTTCAGCTTCAGGTTATGATGTGGCTCTAAGGCTATAGGAATTACCTCTGCCAATTTCCAGATAAACACAGGAACCTTCACGAAGTTTGTGGTTTATGAAAAGCCTTTTCTACTATACTGCTGCCAGGCAATAAAAAGCACAAACCAGACCTTCCTTCAACAGAATGTAATTTCCCCCCCCCCAAGTCTGTGCTGACAAGACATTTTAGTTCTTTCTTGGATCTAGAATGATTTTTCCTTTCAGGAGGCCAAAAGTTTTGGGTATTTTTGTTCCAGTACTTGTCATGCTGTGCTTGCCTAAATGTCCAGAGCCTCAATCTGAGCAAGTTCTCTGGAGAAGACCAAGGGGTGCTCCTGCTTCTCTTTTCTATAAAGAAACAAACTATTCTTCCCACATGGTATTCACTGATGAATCACAAAATAGGATTTGTCTTTATTTGATTCTTTCCTTTTGTGACTCTCTATACCACTGCTAAAATGACAGCATGTTAAAAGGAGGAAAGATTGTCTATATTTCCAGGGAACAATATAGAATATACCTTTTATCCCTATCCAACTTTCTTCAAAAGAAATTTTCTCAGACCACTATATAAAGTGTTCAGTTCTGTATTCAATGAATTCTCCCTCCCAACCCTTCGTACATCTCGCCCCCTCATGTGGCCTTCTAGCCCTCCTTGAAGATACACCTCACAGACACCGCCATCCTGTATAAACCAGTTCAAGAAGGAATAAGGACATGGAGCTCTAAAACTAACATTTCCTTTCATTTCAGCAGTTCTTAAAGCTCCCATGGTGACACTAAGTTTTAATTTTCCATCAGTTTCTGGTACACTGTCTCCAAATTTATTTAGATGATGTTTTTGTGCAAGCCTTAGTGAACACAATCAAACTTTTAATGTGAAGAGAGTTTGTGGGGCAAGCTCCAAGCAGCTTATGAGTTCTGAGGACTTTTTTCACCCTATTTACCAGAGTTCATCAGCACAGAGAAATTAACTGCCGGTTTTCTCCTGGGATGTGAATTTGTTGTCCTTTGCAGATGCTTATTTCCATCGCTTGTATTGAAGTCCATGAGGTTATATCAGTTTAAAGCCAATTCTGCTTTAGTTGCTGAAAGCAGGAATGAAAGGACACAAAAAATTAATTCACTTGCAGCCATGCATATCTGTACTTAATGAAGCTAGCAATCCCATTCTCCTGTATATTATACCTTGTAGTATCATATTTTACACCTATGTAAGTCACAAAAAATTTTTACTAACACAGAAATCTTGTGTTTAAAAACATAATTTAATTTAGAATTCTATGCCTCTTGCAATATCAATGTGGAGAAGGGAGAGTTAATAGGAAAGTTAGTTATTATGCCTTTGTTCTCTGAAGACAGTATGTCCCACAGTGTTTAAACCTGGCATGTTCTTAAAGAAGGGTTAGAAAGTGTACAATGTGTTCTTTGATACTTTTCCTCTCCCTATTTCCTATGGGAGTGCAGATATGATGCTGCAGTCACCTGATGATGAACTTACTTCCAGCTGGTTTTGCACATAAATGATATCAAATGATTTTGACCAAAACCTAATATGGCTAGTGCCAACACATTTAAGCCTTAGAAATGAGGGAGAATAATAAGATTTTACTCTTAATGCTTACTGGTGCAGACATACACAATACTTCACTCTTTTATTTAATTCTGGTTGTGAAGTGTTTAGTTATGACATCAAGCCATTTTGCCAAATCGGTAAGATCATCCAAATTACTCTTTTCTTTTTTCTTTTTTTTTTTGTTTTGTTTTGGTGTGTGTATACATATGTAAGTATTTATTTATTTTTCCCAGCTAAGAGACTGAGCTAATAGTTTAGATGGAAGAAGGAATATGAAACAAAATGATGATTTTTCTGGTTAGTGGAACCTGATGGAGGAAAAGAGTACAACCTCATAAAATTGATTGAATATAGTGAATTATTGATCAATGCAGTTCAATTACTGTAAAAAAAGTGAAGAATAAAAGTTAACAGACGATGATGGTTATTTATTATGACAAATTTAGGGGTGGGTATTACAAAGAAGAGGATTTTTTTTTTTTTTTCACAAATAGATTTCAGTGAAATGTGCTTCTTAAGCCATAGTGCTGGGGGGGTGGGGGGAAAAGACCATGTTAAAACATTCTCTGATTATGAGTTCCAATTTATTTCATTTTCTCCATGCTGATCTCAATTGAAGAGAGAGTTTGAGGAAGAGATGAATGATTCTAAGTAAGAAGGTATATACGTTTATTATCAGTTTGATACCATATCTTGTATTGAAGAACTTTGCATACTGCAATATTTCATCCTCTGCTTCTCAAGGTACATCAAAAAATAGATTAACATACATTGAAGACAGGTGAGAAAACCCAGATTCAGAGTCAGTCTATAGTTGGATTCAATGATAAAAGTGATAAATCTGTCTGGGACCTAGAAAGGGGGAGTTTTTTTGACTCTAAATGGACGTGTGAGGATGCAACATTTCTAGGGGATTTTGGAAAAGTGAAAAGCAGTGAAATCTGACCTTGAAGACATAAAAGGACATAATCTACATCTGTGAAAAGTGGGGTATAATACTACTAAGAAGAAATAATTGCATGAAGTGCAGAACAGTACAAAACCAGATATAAGATTAAGTCAATAAGCATAACAAGGCTGAGTAGTTTTTCATTTATACCTCTGAAAATTTTTGCTGTAAAATAATATTTGGCCTTTGTTTCTCCTTAAAAGACAGAAGATATTTGTGAGGCCAGAAACTGGACAAGTGTTTGTTTAATAATTGATTCCTGCAACATGAGAGGCATTCCAGGACTTTCATACACTAGTATAGACAACTCTACAGCATATTCTCCTGATATGCCGTTTTCTGTGCAATGCTTTTTACTTTATCACTTGCACATGGGAAATCTGTTCTTTATCATTGAAGAGTTTCCTTATAATTAGGCAGACTTTAAGGCTAACTTTTTTCATGAGGGTGATGGTGCTAGTGATATAATCACTCTTATTTCATGCCTGATTCTGTTCTTTGCCTCTCCATAGACTGCAATTGGTCTAATCCAAATGCACTACTTTTTATATAAAGACTTTTTTCCCTTTTGACTTTAATTAAACTCCACTATCACATACTAGCGAAATACTTAGCACTTTATTTTTCTGCTTTAAAAGTCAATCTTGCTGCCATGTGAGTTCTCCCAAACTCTCACAGCTCTTTGTCTTAAATTTTATTGCTTCCATAATTGCTCACAGGAAATACAATGTCTTTTGGTGTAAGTATATAAATTTGATCTTGGTGTGATGTTTTTGAAATGAAAAACAGTTCCCTGTATGAAAACCAGAACAGTAGCAACAAAAGCACTTAAATCTTTTGCACAGAGGGCTGTGAAAGAAAATCTTTTGTGTGCACAAGGAATATCAAGTACAATGTCAAAACACAAATTGGTGCACTGAATAAAAGCCATGCCTCAACTATAGGAAATCTTTAGGGACATAGAAGCCCTGTGTTTTCATTATGAAATGAGATGACCAGTGAAAAGGGATGTCTGTACAATCCTGGGAATAACAACAACAAGGCAAAACAGTTTTTAAAATAGAAAGATCACACAACAGTACATTCGCTCATGGACAAGTTGCAGAGCTGCTGGGCATTTGGGAGATCATTTCCAAGAGCTCCTCCAATCTTGGCAGGAAAACATATTTGTGAGTTCATAGAACAGAAAATAAATTTAACTCCAAACAGTGCCTAAGGACTGACTACACGACATAGAGCCTTCTGAGATGTAGCTATGTGATATCCAGTGACTTGTTCTTACAGGTGAGCCCCCTGCACAGCACAACACAAAGGTCCACTCCACTCATGGCAGATCCACAGTGGCTGGGCAAAGAGGCCGCGTGGAACATCTGTTCTCCCCTCTCTTCTCTCTCCTGTGGCAGAGCAGCTAAATAAACTTTTGCAGGCCTACTGCAAGTAACACAGCTCAGCCGAGAAACTCTCAGGGGAGAAAGAAAGAAAGTGAGACAATATTGCTTCTAGCCTATGCTTCAATAATTAATAACAAATAATAAGATTCTGGTTCCTTGTATCATTCTGATGATGAGACTTTCCAATATGAGTGGAAAAGCCAGAGAGGAAGAAAGCGGTTTAGCTTTTAGAGCACGTCTGATGAGTGTACCCTGGTTTGCACTGGGAAATTATTTTATCTATGTTGAACAGAGAGCTGGCCTCTCCTGCTACATGGACGCGTTGTGGGATGTGTTAGATAGCACTGGCATGCAGTGAACTGAATAACACACTACAAACAAAAAACCCATGAAAACATGTAATGAAATACTTGGTTTTGGAGTTTGAAATAAGCAGTTCCAAGAGTAAGAGGCACTTGCAGTGTATGTGGGTAAGAGCTGTAAGCAATGTATGTTTACAAAGTATATGGCTTGCACACCACATTTTCACCTAAGTCATTCCTACCTATACATGGTTTAAGTGCATGAGCCTTGCTTATAAAACTGTTGTTTAAATATGCTTATAGGAAGGCAAACATAAACAAGAAGCTTTTGTCTTTCACACAGAGAAGCACAGCACTCGACCAAAACTGTGCGTTTCTACATCCAGCAGCATCACACTGTGAAGACTTTGAAACCATCTCTCATCCCCTGTGCTGGCCTGGGGTACTGAAGTAGCACAGCAGGGGTAACCATTTGTTCCATGCTGATGAAGGAAAGGGATTATGTGTCTGTAAAACAGAAGGAAGGGCCTTAGGGATTTTAGGCCTGCAGTGGGAGAGATTTTCTAGAACTGATAATCTGACAGGACCGGTGAACCAGTGGCATGGATTGCTACTGGAAATGGTGTGCAAGTAGGGCTTTCTTTTGGCTGCTGTGGAGCTTTTGCTATTCACACTGTCCAGCAAGCAGTGGCTGGCTATAGGAGGAGTTCAAAGCATCAGCTAAAAGATAAGGCTGTAGCTTAGAGGCTCTAAGGAGCAGAAAGAGATAAGGTTAAATAAAGACCAGATGGGAGTAGAGAAATATTGGCATGAAGAATGAAAAAGGTTCATCAACAGGTCCTATTCTCTATAGCACTTTTCACACAAACACGTAGGATTTAAAAGTAATGTTTAATGACGGCAGATATCGCCAAACGACTAATGTTATGCCCTGTATGGTTTATTACTTCAAGTTATATTAGATTTTCTCCACTTTTTTTTTTTATGATGTGAATGTTCAGACATCAAATTTCCAGACATGACAAAATTCAGGAATAATTTATAATGATATTTCAATATTATACTAATCCAACAGTATATAATATTAATTCATAATAATAACATTTTATCAAATATGCTGAATTTATAGCTACATCTATGCATTTTATGCATTACATAAAGTAGTTAAAATGTGAGAAAGACTCTTCCAAAAACACATTACTGTGATACTGTGTCACAGCAATTAAACATGTACATGGTGAAGTAAATGTATCTTCAAAGTGTTTTGTAATGTATGAGAAGTGCAGTGGAAAGTGAGGGTCAGTTCTTTACTGGTAGAAGTAGGAACAGTTCTAGTGAAATGGAAGGTCTTCTACCTGAACTTGAGACCTGTGGTGTTGTGGTTTTTTTTCATGAGTCTTCTGTGTGCAAAGTGAGTAGTAATGCAGAATGACAGAATAATTACTGTTAAAAAATATTTTTTCAAGTGGAACGTGATTATGTAATAAATCATCTATACAGAGAATAAAGTACATTAAGGCACTTCAGTCAGTAGGAATCCAACTGAGAGTTTAAATATCCATAAAGTTTCCTTTTTTCTCTTTTTCTTTCTTCTTCTTCTTTTTTTTTTTTTTTTTTTCATTTTCCCCTCTTTCTGGGGAAAACCCCAGAGAATATTGAGAATATTCTTGAGAACCCCAAGATATATTTTTCTTCCCTTTTTAGCTCTAAAGGAGCTTATGTCTCAAATAATCTCATTGAAGAGATAAAAGCAGAAGCTCTGCAAAAGCCTCTGTTAGATAGAAGAAAAGTTGCGTGAATTGCTGAGAAACACTAGGTAGGGTCATTTCCTCTGATCATCAGCTATTCTAATTTCTGTTCCATAACCGTGACCTGGCTTCATGACTTGTGGGTTTTCCGTCAGCTTCACATCATCACCTGCAATTTACATAATGTAAAACTCCAGGAAAACACGGGGTAGGACAAGCTTAAATTAACCTTGTAAGGTCTGAGCTTCATTCTGGCTCATTAATTTTGAAGCACATGTAGTTCTAATACCGAATGGGTAGAGAATGCTTTCAGCTGTAACAATGAGCTGTAATAAAAATATGAAAGATTGTAACTTTAGTACTAAATCTGATAAGAATGAGATTTGATTTTTGTGTTTAGTTGCTGTTTCTCATATGAAAAACCTAAATACTGCAGTATAATCAGTTTCTGATATTGAGGCATTGTCACAAGCAGTGAAAAATCCTCTGAAGATATCTTTGAATCTTAACGCTAAGCTGAGGAGATATAACTTCATTTGCTGAAATCCTGTTCCTACTATCCAATTTTGATAGTGTGCTCGGAATTGTGGTTTTGTAAAACCACATTAACCACTTTCTTTTATCAGATAAGGATTCTTTTGTGTTCCTTGAGCTTACTGTGGTCTAGTAATTAGTGTAAATAGATTTCACTGCCTCTGAAAACATAACATATGTACATGATCCTTGGAAAATTATCCTGGAACAGTATCTTGGTAAATTAAAGTTATAATTATAATTCACTGTTGCTTCCACCTTTACTGAATTTAAATATTTTTAGGATTGCATCAGAGATGTTTTAAGTAACAATAAATTCCAGCATACTAATATAACATCAGTATATAACATTGGTAACATTAACATGGCAAAATATAATGTGTTTTTCTATATTTTTGTAGTTAAACTGTTTGAACAAACTTCAGGTCACACTGCCTATAACAATCATTTACATTCCAGGTTCAGCTGTGCTGAGTTATGTATATTTATTGATTTAAGTATATAAAATGTTAAATTAGTGCTCACTCATGTCCTACTGACAAAGCAGAGCATTTTAGCAGAAGTATAACTACTTAAAATAACCAATCCTATTCTCTCAATTTCATACTCCTATAACTACAAGTCAGAAAATTAATTCACAAACAAACAAACCCCCAAAAAGCGAGCAAGCAAAAACCCCATAAACATTAAATACATTCAAAAGCATATTTCAGGAAGCCATAAAAATCAAGCAACAGTTTTCTTATTCCCTGGACTCCCAGAAATGTAAACCCGGTACTCATGTGACAGCCTATTCAGTCCTAATTTCTCCTTCTGAGCTCTGTGTGTCATCCCATGGTCTTCTTTGCATCTGTTTCTTGGCTGAGAGCTTCTTAATGAAATGGTTGGAAGAGATTTTTGAAACAATATGTTTTCTCCGTTCTCTCTGATCCCTTTTGGTACAAATGGTCAAAAAAAATTCCAGCCAAAGGCAAATACTTGGCATGGAAAATTTCAGTAAAAAGAATAAAGGTCAGCAAAATTAAAAATAACTGAAAATAGATATGCTGGTTAACTTTAAGAATAATAAAAAGCACTGTCATCTCCACATATTGAGAGTTACAATAGTTCCCCCCCCCAGAAAGATTATCTCCCATTCAAAAGATACTTGAGATTCAGAAATGCCCTGTGAAGTAGAATATTCACTATTAATAGTAAAATGCAATATTTTAAACTAGGTCTGAAATATGAAACAAAAGAGCACAAACACATCTTGCCTTAATAAAATGCATATTTTAAAAATACTGAAAAGAACAGGACAAAATACCAAAAATGCTAATTAAGCAAACTTATTGACCTCATACTATAATGAACAAAATTTACTAGACTCAGCCTGAAAACACGGTTGTGGCTACAACTTTCTTAACTCTTAGGAAAGTGATGAAGTAAACAGAAGTATTTAAACACAAAGACAAAAAAAAACTTAATGTAGAAAAAAACATTTCTGTTGAACACTAAACCAGTGCCTGAGTCTATTCTGTTTTCACTGCGTAAGTTAGTATTTTCTTGGCTAAAGGCTGAGTTACTCTGCATGGGATTTATGTTCAGTGGAGAAAGAAGACTCTCCTAGAAAGTGGTACAACTCTTCAGATTAGTTATTAATTATTTCTGTCTATTGACAATAAAAGGTTTTGAGGGTGGCTAGCTCAGAAGAAGATACCTGCTGTAAAGACATTTATTTGGATAAATCCCCAAATGATTTTTTGACTTTCCAACTATGCTTGTCCCAGTGCTTTCCTGAATGGTACAAAGATCCAACAATGCCAACGTAAAGATCTGACCTGCTCCTGAGAACTGAACATCTTGGGATGTAAAATAGGTGTTTGGCTCTGCTATTGCATTCGCTAAAAGAGTTATTTTGTGCTCTTCAAAATACATTATATTGCTCAGGGAGTCACTCCCTGGATTTAAGTCCAATAAGTACATAAAGGCTCATGTCCACTTAATAGGACTGGCTCCTGGGAAGGTAAATAGGCTAAGTCTACACTGGATAATGTTTGCAGTACAAAGTATCTGCAGTAACACACCTGCGGCACAGCCCACAACCCACAGGGGTGTCTTGATAGACAAAAATGTAGGGTATCAGAAGGTCTGGGTCTGCGGTGTTGCATAGGAATATCAGGTAGCATTTGTGGGAGCAAATGAAATATATATATAATGAAATATATGAAATATAAAATTAAAAATATATATTGTCTTGCTTCATTCAGTAATAGCCAGATCTTTAAGCAACTAGGCTTTATTACAGTTGTTTCTAACAGTTTTATGTAGATTTCTACTGGAAGTTGTAAGAGTTTCCTTGTGTGACATGTCACTATACAGACTTCTTTGCAATCATTTGTGAGTTGCTTATACTTAATTAGGTAATTCAATAGATACTTCAGCCTGCCAGTTCTACTGTGTTCTTTACTTCTTTTGGTCTGATGACCTTTTTCTGCATATTAAATTTGTGTATTAGTCCAGTGGTTTTTGACTTATACTTGCTGCTTAAAAGTCTAGAGTGAGACATTACTACAGTGCTTGATCTTTGCCTCCAGTAGAATGACACATAAAAGCAATATTTAATTTAAAAGTATAATGCTACAGCAGAGATGCTTGAGTTTAAGTGTAAGGAAGTTACACTGCAGGCTCTTTGTCTTAGGACTTCCTTTCCTGTTAACTGCTGAAGGCTAGAGGCAATGAAAATTTCTCTAGTTTAAGGAGGGACTTAGACGAAACAGACTGGAGGCTCTCAAGAATGTTGAACACGGTGTATAGCACAGAATGACACAATTTAAGGAATCTTTTTGCAGCTTCCATTAATGTTTATTTTAGGAATAAGGTCTACGGTAAATTTATTGCAAACGTTCTGATTGGGAACACTTAGTGCAAGGTATTTAGAAATAAGAGAAACTTTATTTAGAAAAAAAGAAAAGAAAGAATATTTTATTTATTTAAAAAAATGAAGACAATTTATTTAGAATTAAAAAGTAATTTTTTAAAAACCCTACAGAAAGCGGTAATTGTGCCTTATTTTGCTACAGAGTAAAAGGAGTCTAGAATTTTAACTGACACGAGCAAACAGGCTTCTGTCCTCCCACAACACTTTTTACAGATATCAACTTTAACCTTCAAAAGATCTTCTGTATAAAGAGGTTCTACTTTGACCCCACTAGAGTTTCATTTGTAGGAATATTAGTATACTTAGTATGTAATTCTCAGAGATATTCAGTAGAGTGGTTTCAGGCACTTCACATTAAGATCTGTAAGGTCTTAGAGCTTAAAGAGAGAAAAAGGAAAAATGGTAGGACAGTGGAAAGAAAAAATTCCTATATTTCTGTCCAAGCTTTGGGTCACACAGTAACACAGAATTAAAACAAGTAGTAAACACTGAAGAACTAATCTATATTTCCCCTTTTCATTTCCACTGGGCATAGCGCTGCCAGAGGATGACTTTTCCTCTCCCGACATTAAAAAATTTACTCTTACTGTTGTTTATCAACTGTGTGGCTTCTCATTTATCCAGAGCTAGCCACATTCCCAATATCAGCATCATTTCAAAGTGTCAGGAAGAGAGTGACAGAAACACATCACATTTCTTCCAAACCTCACAAAAGGAAGAAAAATTACATCTTCTGTAAGATGCTGATGTCTGAAACTGTCCTCTTGATAGCAATAATGTGTGTGGTGCAGGAGTATACTTGCAGCAAACAACTTCTGCAGTTGATTAAATGCCTCAGCTTCACAAAGACCATTTATTGCTTTGTTTACTTCAGCAACGTAGACATTCTCCTTTAAATAGGACAAATGTCAATTTTGGAAATCATGATGCTCAATCCTTCAGTTATGAAATAGAAAACCTTGACAGGAGATGATTTTTTTTCCTTTTCTTTTTCCCCCCCCCTTTTTTTTTTTAATTTCAATACTTTACCTCAATATTTCAGATTAGCTTCATTTCAAAACTAAGAAGATATAACTGGACAGAGAAAGTTTAGAGGGATAGATAAAATGCATTTTCACCTATTCAGTTTTCCAATCCATTTGGATTTTTGCAGCCTTGGAGGCAGCCTATGCTTTTGTTGTGCAGAAAAGGATTTAAATATTATTGAAAAACCATTAGTAACAGTTAGAAAGTCTTTTCAGAGCTATAAAAAGTTGGATGGCTTTGTATGGAGTAAATTTTCAGTGCAATGTGTGTGGACTTGAATCCAAATTGGGTAATTTTAATAAAAAATTTTAATAATAACTTCTGTATAACTACTGTAGAATGTAGGCATATGTTGTGCAGACTGTTGTTACTAAAAAAAAAAAAAAAAAAGAAAAAGGGAAAAAAGAAGACATTTTAGTCATAAAACTGTGTATAATCTTAGAAAAATACACGGAATGCATGCCAGGTTTTGGTTTGTTGATTTGGTTGGTTTTCTTTTCCTATACCAAGTTCAAATATCCTTTTCTTAAGGTTATTCTTTTTATGAATGGTGTCAGCACTAAAATGGGGAATATAAATGACGTTTCCTGTCCTAGGATGGATGCTTAACAGTGTATATGACACGGCCATGTATTTTGTAGCTGTAGTCAAAGTTCTGGTCTGAATCTCAATTACAATGGCAGATGTTTTATAGCTACCTTAAAGTGCCTGCTTTCCAGAAGTGATCTGAATAAATGTTCATCTGGGTTAGGAATATACCAATGGAACAGTAGACTCCCTAATTTGAAAAAGCTCTACATCTGAAGGAAAAGTTTATGACTTTTCATTATCTCTGCAGTCTTCAAAGAATTCCATGCGACTAACATTACTTGGTGTAAAGTAGTCAATGGAATAGAAATATTTATTTTTTAGTGAAGACATATTTCAATACAGAAATATACTTAAGCAACTGGACACGGGTAAAGGTAAATCAAATAGTTTTAGTGACAGAAGGCACAAAACTCTCTCTGGAAGATAAAACTCAAATTCTAGTACTACTAAATATTTTTTCTTGCTTACCCTGTGCTATAAATGCCTCAAATTTAAAATTTGATACTGTAATATTTATTGACATCATAACACCAGGTTGTGAAAAGAACACAATCCTTGTTTTTAGCTTTTATAACTATGCATTGTGGTCTACTGGGACAGTCAAAATTTTGTTTTAATTTATATAGGAGAAAAGATTAGAGAAAAAAAAGAAATCCTGCCCCAAAATCTGTGGTTATCATCTTTATATACCAAACGTAAATGGTCCGATTAATTTCCAGCATATTTCAGGAAAGATGTTTGATTCATATATCTTTTATACATTTCAGGGTACCACAGTGGTGATGACTATTTGTGTGTAGCTGCTACTTGAAAAAAAATTAACACCAAACCCTACAGGAAATGCTTGGAACTAATCTTAGAGAAAAAAAATGTTAAAGGAAGAATCATATTTGTCCTTTCATTATGTATCCCCTGGATGGTAAATATCCATCTGCTACATCAAAATACTACATTAATCTCCTTACATGTATTAAAGTACTAAGCAATCTATCAACATCACTGCAAGTTAGATGGTGTTAAAAACAAATTATCTAGGCATATGATGTTGATTAGCTTAAAATCCCCCATCCTGGACATACTCAAACCCATGGTAGGTGTGTTAATTCAGTGAAGTCCACTGCAATTACTTATACAATCTAAAAAGGGAGATTTCATGTCATAGAAGTAAGCCAGATAAGTAAATATTTCACGTTAAAGAGGCAAATTTGAGAGAGTTTTAACATACATTAACATTGTAAGATACAGAGAAGTAGCTTATGCAACTTTTTATAGTTATAGTACTTGTATTTATTCACTATCATCCTTTAATATTGCAGCATGTGTCTTCAGAATGAAAGGAGAATCCACAAGACTCTCTTGCAGAGAGAGTTATCTGTTATCCTTTTTTGCGTTTCAAGAAGGTAACTCAGGTTAGAAGTGTGTGGTTATTCTCTGTGCATGAAAATTTTGACCAAACCATATGAAGAAAAGATAACACACAAATCTGTATTCCAAGAAGTTGACCTGGCTAATAAGAGAAGCAGTTGGACTGTAACAGAGGTCTGAATGTTCTGAGAGATGACTTTTAAGTGTCAGATAGTAGTATCTGGTGCTTTTTTTCACCAGTTCCTATATTCAGAACATCTCCTGTAAATCCAAGCCAGACAAAAGTAAAGAAATAGATTCACTGTGTGTTCTTACATCACTTAGAGTGATCTTGCATATTCATCTAGCCTGATAAATCTTATTTCTAGCAGCTATGTAAGGCTAGGTCAGCAAAGAATGGGCAAGTAATGAGACTTTCTGATAAAATATTAGACACCGAGGGTGTGAGTTCTGGGACGTAATGTGCAAACTTCAAAGAAACCACCATCAATGCAGTTAGCTTCTAGACAAATCATAGCAATTCCCTTAATAATTGAGTAGGTAAAGTGCCACAAATTTCACTTAAAATACAGAAAACATGGTTTCAAACTCTTTATTTTGTAGTATATAGAAAAGCCCTCAGTTGAATCCTAATGTGAATTTGTCATCCTTGCTGGAATAGTTTCACTTTGTGTAACTAATTAAATATTTATAGGAACAGAGAGTGCAAAAATAACTTTATGTATAGAGGCTGTGACATTTATGTGGAAGAAGAAAACCTCAGGATAAGTTCTTTAACTTAGAATGAAAAAGATTTGGATCAGGGCACCCACATGATAGGCAAGTACTCTGAACTTGAGTTATAGGATGTACTGCTTTGGGGCTGTCTCATTGTAGATTACTCTAAGATGATTTTTTCTCATTCCAGAAAAAAAGACCTTTAGGAATTTAACTTTTACATGAAGTGGGACAACTCTTTTTATTTAAATCTTATGCAATGTATTACATTTCCATTACATCTTTTCACCGTAGTTTTAAAAAAAAAAAAAAAAAGATATAGAGGGCTTTTGAATATTGACCTGTGTAGTTCACATCTCTATTAACATTTCTATTTGGTTATTACATAATGAGAAATTGTGAAAATAGAAAGAAAGTTCAAGAATAAAACTTTAGCTAATATACAGTATGCAGAACTGTGTAGAATTCTACTGCTGAAGAGTCTGAAGAAGAGTCTGAAAAAAACATTGACAGCCTATGTAATTACAGTGTTTGGAAGGATACTTCTTTCAGTTAGCAAATCTATTTGAATATAATGATACTGTTCAGTTCTCAGAACCAGAAGACTGAGGATGAGTCAGAATAGCAAGCTGTAGATTACATTAAATGTCCCAAAGGAAAAAATAAACGGAAATGGAATTTAGAAAGAGAAGACATAACACCAGAAACAACAGAGTCACTATATCACTACCAATAAGGAAAGAGACACTTCAAAAGGTTCTATATTGAGGTTCATTTGTTAACTGTCAACTCCCTCTCTGATGTGTAACATTCCACTGGAAATCTTGTGTGAACAGATTTTGTTTTGATATTTCAGAACTTCCAGTTCTTGTCTCAGTAGAGCCCAAAGCTGCAGAGATGCATGAAAAGAGAGAAAAAGCTGTTGAAAAACAGGCCATGTAAATAATTTTCAAACACAAAAAAAACCCCGAACTTTAATTCAGGTTTGACTGAAAATGAGGAGTGATTTCTATATTTTTTCTTCTTTTTTTAAGTGGCTGATTCTCTTTCCATTTTCAAGGAGGAAATGGAACTGAAGCTGAAAATCCCAGGTCTGTCTACCTTGCAGTGTAGAGTAGATATCCATGTGAACTAAAAGAGCATGGATATTAGCAGTAACATACCTGCAGCAACATACAGGCTTTATTGAGGTTCTTCACAGTACCACAGGTGGAATGATTCCAGTACCTGAGATAAATTATTGATACCTTCATGTGTCTCTGCATCACCTCTCATGCTTCAAAACAGTATTTCAGGGTTACAACTGGTTTGACAATATTATTTAATTTAGGATTAGATGTATGTGCCAGTAGTACCTTTTCTAAATCAGTTTGTCTACCCCAAATAAAAAGTCATTGTAAAATGGAATAAAGGTCCCATCACAGAAAAGGAAGATTTTTTTCATCATAGCAGCCAAGGGATTCTGTTCTCTGAGTGTCTGAGCTTAAAAGATTTACAAGGGAAAGACCTGTGGGTGCAAGATGCACATCAACACAAACACAATAGTCAGCTCTAATCCATTGGGCTGACTAACATGCTGCTATATTTTGCAGAATGATGTGAGTTTTACCACAAGCTTTCTAAACCAAAGTAGCACTGTATTACAAAGTGCCAGAATTTCCAGGGGAGAGTTTTTTTGAGAAAAGAAACAATAGTTAATTAATGCTACAAGTGATATTATTTGTAGCATTTGCAATGGTCCTAGCTGAGACTGAGGTACTGTTTCACAAAGAGGTTTTACAAATAGTGGAAAACAAGATCTGCTTGAAAGAATTTATATTCTTATTTCAGACAAAAGTTGGGAAGAGGTGCAAAGAGATGGACTGATTTTCTGATTGCCAGAGCCAAGCTTTTTGAAGACAGCGTTTTGGAGATCATTCACAGTACTCCAGCGCCTAGTGACGATACAGTACCTTCAGGAGAGAACTTAACCTTATTTGTGTATTTAGATGCATTCCACAGACTGTCATTCAGAACAGTTTTTTCTCAGTGGGATTATGAAAAAAACAGATCTCCAGAGACCCCAAAAAGTTTTTGCTGTCAAGGTAAGGCTGGAACCTGTTGCTCAAGTTATTTTTACTGTCGTAGGTTAAATGCATTTAACGTTGCAGAAGGAGCTTTCTGGAAATAATAGTTCAGTAAGAGTATGTAGAACATGACACAGTCTGATGCATTAAGCTACCTGGTTAAGGACTACTTAGTATAAAGGAAATAAAAAGGAACAAGGGAAGTGATAAATTAAAACCATGGATATACAGACTTGAGGAGAAGGTAAGAACAGAGCTGTGTTTATCGTTTCCCTACATATTTAGTCCTCTATGCATGCATGTGTATGCAGAATTCACTAGCATAGTTCAACCCAGATGAGAAGGTGAGTAGAAGACCTACATCTGCGAGGATTCCAGATACGACACAGTAGTGGGTATGGAGCCCAGGGTCTGGAATTGGATATTAGCCAGGCTGAAAAGCTCTGTAATATTCAAGGAATCTATGAGTGTGGTGGCGACGGTGAAGCGGATGAGTGATTGCATACACCTGTTTGCTAGTAAAGATCAAGACAGACAAGCCAGTGAGTAGGAGGAGACCCATTTAGAGGATAAAGGGGCCTGAGATCCCAGCTGGATGTTAGGTGGATATTTAAGGGTCCTGAGAATATGGGTGTACTTGAGAATCTGGAGAGTGAAAGCATGCATGTTTTCACTAGTGAACATCAATCACAATCAGAGAGGGGGAACACATCTTGGCCATTTGTACTTATATTTTATGAGAGTCCCAGTTTATGTGTTATATGTTGGTGTTGTTAAAGGCAGTACCCTGAACCTGAAATGGGAAAGTAGCAACTGCATCCATCAGCCTCTGATGGAGACCCCTGGATCATGATGTCTTACACTGTGCCCACTCTGGTCTGTAGAGAGTATTAATAAGACGTGAGTATTAGTGTACTACTAAAAAAGTTGTAAAATAAAACTAATAGTTACATTTTAATTAAAACTTTTGGTTTTAATGCAGAGAATTCAGTCACAAAATACCATTGTTTCTAAAAGATGCTAATTTTCTAGAAAGTTTTGTGACTTATTCCAATTTGTGAGAATTTTTTCTAAACTACAGGTTGCTTGCCCTCCTTGCAAAATTCTGCATTTTTAGGGAAACATTTTTTTTTCCTGGATAATTTAATACGTTCTTTAGACATATTCAACTATTATGTTAGAATTTAGATAAACAGCGAATTGATTTTAGGCTGGCAAATCATTTAATAACTTTGTTGACTTATTTTCTTCTTCTAAGATCTTATTTAGGCAATCTGAAAATCATTCCTTCAATCTATTTGGTTTTCCTCTTTAGGAGGATCCACTGGATATTTTTATTTTTATTTCTACTTTGGTAGTATCTTAAAGGTAATATCTTTATTAGGATCTTAAAGAATAAATTGGAATTTTCCTATCATTCTGATATAATCTGTAAGTTATTCTTCAATTTGCAAATAAATTAAAAGGAAAGTAAGCTAAACAACAACAAAAATCAGAAAAAATCTCAACCCATTTCTCAGAATAGAAAAGCATTCACAGAAATTTTAGGTTTTTCTTTATGAGTTGTCTATAGAATTACGTTTACATTTCTTGAGTGGATAACTTACCGAAACGGTATTCATTAGCACTTTATCAATTCTGTGAATATTTGCTTTTTCTTTTTTTTTTTTTTTTGGTATAAATTCCTCACTTCCTAATAAATAACTACTCTAGACTGGTTCCTAATTATTTAGAAAAGATGGATGCTGAATATATAACAAGTGCACACACATTCGTCTTTCCCTGGCAAAGTCATATGTCAAAATAGATGATGTCATTTATGCTTTGCTTTTCTAGAGTGAAGAACTGTACCGAAACGGTATTCATTAGCCCTTTATCAATTCTGTGAATATTTGTTTTTTTTTTTTTTTTTTTTTGGTGATAAATTCCACATCTCTATTTTTTTGACTAACAGAAACTAAAATGCAGTGAAAGACGGATACAAAAATCCACCTTCTCTTAACCAATCCAAGCATATCAGCTGTGGAATGAGAAAAAAAGGAGAAAGATATATTAAAGGGACATACCAGTTTAAAATATATCAGGCATAAAGGCTGCTAAAATCTGATGATAAACAGATACATATATACTGTTTTCATAAGCTAATAATTCACTTTATAAAGATAATTTTATGTAATCTGCAAACAAGAAAACTCACAAAAACATGAGATTCAAGTGAGAATTAAATATTTTATTTGATATGCTTTTTACCTAGATTTTGGAGAGCCATTTCACACACTGTTTTGAGAATTACTAGCATCTATAATCCCACTAAGTCTGTTTACAGCATAGCCTGCAGTGGAGTGAAGAGACACCTGAACCAGTACACGTGCCAGAAGCAGCGTAGCCCCAAAACTACTGAGTTCTGCACATTCTTATTCCTTCTACTAATGTAATCACGATACAGTCAAGTCTTCATTATCGATGCTAATTGGAGCTTGGCAGAGTTTTGAAAACAGAGGTGGTGTTATGGTTTCCACACTGAGCTAATGTGCTCAGGAACAGCCCCATGCACAGCCCATTTGGCTTCATGAAAGATGCTATGTTGTCCAAATGCATGGAGCCACTTTGGGTCTGAAGCTGTGCTCCTGGCGTACAGCATCTAAACCAACGAACACTCCAGCTATGCCAGAGAGCGTCGAGCGAAGAACAGCTGGGACAGCTTGTGATCACTGGCAAGGGCTCAGCACAGCAGGGAGGCATTTATAATGCTTCTGGAGAAAAGATGGGTGTCATTGCTCTCGTGGCTCTACACTTGGTGCAGCAATCTGTGCAGCATTTGAACTTGCCTGCCTAGGTCAACTCGGATCTTTTAGCAACTCTGGCATGATTTAGCTGCAGCATGGACAGCTACTTCCCAGATGATGCAAAAGTTACTAAATTTGAGTTGCCTCTGACTGCCTGTAGATGTTAATGATGTATGCATTTGAGCTAGTCAGCCCAACTCCCTGTGTGGTCAAAGGAGAAAAATAACAACTTTTGGGCTGTCATCTATTTCTTTATAATCCTAATCAGAATTGTCTTTTAGTATGCCTAATTCTCCACATTGAATAAAAGAAGGCTCAAGTGTTTGTCTCAAATGTGGGCATTTATGACTGATGTCTAGAACTAGCTGGCATGACTCTTGCCATTGGTACCGTTAACTTATTATTAAAGTTAATGGGAAGTTAACGGAAGTTAAAGTTAACTATTTTAAAATGTATTATCAAACATTACTTGTAGAAAGAACAAAAAGGTTCACTTCCCCTTCAGCGTTTACAAATTGACATAGGAGGGACATGTTTTGCGTGTTTGGAGTTCACAGAAGCTGGAAAGAATTGACGTTATTTGTCCATGTGAGACATCCATTTTTATCATTGATTTAGAAGTAAGCAGTAAAAACACTTTCTATGGCTCTGATATAAAAAGTAACAATGGCTTCAGGACAATGATTCTGTCTGTAATTAAGTTCATAACATCAACACAAAACCATTTATTTTGTGAGTTTCTTATGCTCTTGTGACACTGGTCTAAAATGTTGGATTATTCTGCTGTTCAGATGATTATGGATGTAGAGGGAAACACACAAACTGTCAGTTAATCGAGTGGTTTAAAAGTTATTACCTTCAGGCAAAAGACAGCTTTGGATGAATGAACGTCAGCTAAAGAGACCTTATGATAGGTTTGCAAGTAAACGCACATACTGTATTCATCATGAGAATTGCAAAGTATTCAGCCCTGAACTTGAAGAATGGGGCAAGAGGAACGATGCATACAGTGCTTCAGACATTTTTGAAACACCCTTGTTTTGTTGAAAATAAAAATTAACAAAAATTGTTTTTTGAGGGAGGGGCCAAAAGGGGGGAAGGGAAAAAGCTAATTCGTCTCTTATTTTGAAAGACAAAATTGCAGGCTCTTGAAATGTATTGTTTTGACATCTTCGAACTTCCAAATTAGTATCACCAAATTCTTGCCCACATCTAAGTCTACTACAGTTAGTATTATGCTTTACAGTTAGTTATCACGCTTTTTATTTTAGGTGGAAACAGTCTGAGGACAATGCTCATTTGAGCTCACATGATTTACCGCTGAAGGATTTGGGAGTTTTCAGACACCTACAAATATGTGAGCAACTGGCTATTGCTTGTTAGCACCAAAACAGTGGAAATTGTTTGGCAAAATAGTAAATGAATATTTAAAGAAGACAAATCTAAATTACACTTAATTACTACATTACTGGAACTATAGGCCAGTCAAGTCTCACCTCTGTGTCTGGCAAGATTATGGAGCAGATCCTCCTGGAATCTCTGCTAAGGCACGAGGAAATTAAGGAGGTGATTTGAGACAGCCAACATGGCTTTACCAAGGGCAAATCGTGCCTGACAAATTTGGTGGCCTTTCATGATACTGCCACATGCTTGGTTGACAAGGGCAGAGCAACAGATGTCATCTACCTGGACTTACGCAAAGCGTTCAACACTGTCCCGCATGACATCCTGGTCTCAAAATTAGAAAATAATGGATTCGATGGATGGACCACTTGGTGGATAAGTAGCTGGCTGGATGGCCGCACTCAAAGGGTTGTGGTCAATGGCTCAATGTGCAATTGGCAGCCAGTGACGAGTGGTGCTCCTCAGGGGTCCGTACTGGGACCAGTGCTGTTCAACATCTTTGTTGGAGACATGGACAGTGGGACAGTGGGATAGAGTGCACCCTCAGCAAGTTTGCCGATGACACCAAAATCAGTGGTGCTTTTGACACATTGGAGGGAAGGGATGCCATCCAGAGGGACCTGGACAGGCTTGAGAGGTAGGCTCGTGCAAATCACATGAAGTTCAACCAAGCCAAGTGCAGGGTCCTGCACCTGGGACATGGCAACCCCAGGCACAAATACAGGTTGGGCAGAGAATTGCTAGAGAGCAGCCCTGCAGAGAAGAACTTGGGGGTGTTGGTGGATGAAAAGCTCAACATGAGCCGTCAGTGTGCACTGGCAGCCCAGAAAGCCAACCACGTCCTGAGCTGCATCAAGAGAAGTGTGGTCAGCAGGTCTCGGGAGGTGATTCTGTCCCTCTACTCTGCACTCGTGAGACCCCACCTGGAGTATCGTGTCCAGCTTTGGAGTCCTCAACACAGGAAGGCCATGGATCTGTCTGAACGGGTCCAGCAGAGGGCCATGAAGCTGATCAGAGGGATGGAGCACCTCTCCTATGAGAACAGGCTGAGAGAGCTGGGGTTGTTCAGCCTGGAGAAGAGAAGGCTCTGTGGGGACCTTATAGGGGCCTTTCAATATCTGAAGGGAGCCTATAGTAGAGCTGGAGAGGGACTCTTTGTCAGGAACTGTAGTGATAGGACAAGGGGTAATTTAAGATTTAGATTAGATACTAGAAAGAAGTTCCTTGCAGTGAGAGTAGTGAGGCACTGGAACAGGTTGCCCAGGGAACTTGTGGAGGCCCTATCCCTGGAGGTGTTCAAGGCCAGGCTGGATAGGGCTTTGAGCAACCTGGTCTAGTGGGAGGTGTCCTTGCCCACAGCAGGGGGGTTGGAACTAGATGATCTTTAAGGTCCCTTCCAACTCAAACCATTCTATCATTCTATGATGATTCTATGTAATTTACACTACTAAATTACATGAAAAATAATGTTGATCATAGGAGTCATTATATTGTTTGGTTTTATATCTACTAATTTCTGAAACTTACTGAGCTGCTGTAATGCAATATCAATATATTTTTGAAATAAATGCCAGGTCAGAATTTGGAAACTGTCTGCGTAAAGGTAAGATACAATGAAAGGACCAGATGTTCTGATCACTATATTTTTTCAGGCAGCAGTACCTCACTGAAACAGTGTACTTCAACATCAGCTTTCTGTGGCTAATCAAAATGAAGTAGATTGTACAAAGTAACTGTGGTGGGGTGACCTTAGCCAGGAAATAAGGTGACCCAGTCCCTCTCTCACTCCTCTCTAGCAGGATAGGGGAGAATCAGAAGACCAAAACTGAGACAACTCATGGGTCAAGATAAAGACATTTCAAAAAGTGAAGCAAAGCTGCATGTATAAGCAAAGTGAAATAAGGAATTAATTAAATACCTCCCACCCACTGGCAGATGTTTAAGCACCCCCTGGAAAGCAGGGCCTCAGTACATGTACTGAAAGACATATGCCATTACTCTGAACATCCCTCCTTCCTCCTCCTTTCCCCTAGCTTTTATTGCTGATCATGCCATGCCGTGGTATATAATATCCCTTTGGTCAGCTGGGGTCTCTGTCATGTCTCTGTCTCTTCCCAGCTTCTTGTGCACCCCCAGCCTACTAATTGCAGGGACAGAGTGGGGAAAAGAAAATCTCAACACTGTGAGTACTGCTCAGCGATAGCCAAAATGCTGTCGTATTTTCAACGGTGGTTTACTCACAAAATCAAAACACAGCACCATACAAGCTGCTATGAAGAAAATTAACTCCATCTTTTCCAGACCCAGTACAGTAACTGGGGAAACTTTGGTCAAATAATGATAAGTGATTAAAAAATATTTTAGGGCTATACTTCAGCAGATTTTACACATCTAGCTCTATATAAATAATATAATTTATTTACATCAGTACAGTTGCATAAGTTGTGCATGCTTGGCATTTTTTTTGTCAGTTTAACAAGAGGAAAATCATAAAACTTTTACTTCTGAGCTTCTAACAGGTGATTGCAAACAAGAGGTTTAACAGCTGTGTATAAAAGGAGAACATGTCCATTAAAACTAATGTATACTGGCTGTCTATAATTCTGTGCATGGTTGCCTAGAAAATAGCCCTCAAGGGGCTTGAATGAAGTCTAAAGAAAGCTAACAAGCAGAATTACAGCTGAAAGACTAAGTTAACATTCTGTCCTTAGTTCACCCTATTGACACTGCAGAACAGTCTTTTGGATGTATAACAGCAGTCAGGAGGAAGGAGTTCTGTTCTAGAGGCAGGTTAAAAGCAAAGTTGACACAGACTCACGCCTCTCTGTTTTGGGACTCTTTAAAAAAAATCACACTCCTATAATACTTTCCATTCGAGAACAAAAGGGCTTTTTAACTGTTTAAATGTTAAGCCTCTAGTACTTATTATTGCCTTAGAAATGGACTGAAAATCAAAAAAACTTTCAGTCATTAAAATTAGGTATGTAACTGTTAGTCAGATTCATTCCCTACACATCATGCTCAATTTAAATTGACTTGGAGGACTTAATACCTCTCAAACCTTCATTTATTGCTTTTTTATTGCCTCTATTCTGATGTGTGTGCTGAGATGTGCATATCCAAGTATGATATGTCATGGTCTTCACCTGGTTTCTTGGTATTTAACCTAGTGTTAATCAGTTGCTACCACTTATTGAGCCTAGTGACAGCTGAAGGAAGAAAATCAGTTTTCCTGACTTCAGTTCTGTGCTTACAGAATGGAGCTCAGGAGTTTGAGTCACTTGGACTCACTTTCTTTCTTCAAGATCATATTTTTTACCTACATTGTTTGATATTGTGACCAATATTAGGTCGTTCAGTGCCTTATGAATATTTAAACTTCAGTTATCAAAAATTTATCTCTCTCAATTGCAAATTATTTTCTTGTAGGGTATGTATTCTTGGCATGTGCTCCACTGACTATGAAGTACATTTAGGCCCAGAGTTTATGGCTAACTTTAGGTCATCTATTGCAATCTGAATGATCTTAAAGAATTATCTTCTAAAGGTAGTTTCTTTAGCTAAGTCTTACCAGTTAGTTCAGGTAGGTACATTTGAGCTTTAAAGTTCCAGGACACAAACTTCAAAAGGGCAAACCACACAAGACCAACAGGAGGCCTGGGTTCTGCCTCCAATCCCTAACTTAGTAGGAATTAACAAAATATTCATACCAAAAAACATTTTCTCTCATTTCCTCTCTGTTCCTAAGGTTTTAGATTCTGGCATGTTCATGACTGAACTACTTCCAGCTGTTAAACTAAACTACTGTGTGAAATAATTGCTATGCTTAATAGCCCACCCACCCCACCATCTCCAAATCAATATTTTATTTCCCCAGTGTTACTAAAAAAGGGAAAAAAAAATCTTCAAAGTAACTACTGCCCAATATTAATTATGTCATAGAAGAAGCATATTTTATCAACTTGCTTTATTCTCTGTTGGGTGAGAGAAGCCTTATGGTTTAGAAGCAGAACCAGCTTAACAATTTTCTTAAGAGAGTCCTTAGACAAAAAGTTGTTTGTGAAAATAACCTCTCAAGTAAAACATTTGGGAACCTGGCATTTAACTTAGTGTTGTACTGTGATCTACAGAGGCATGTGATACCTAGTTGTCTCCATGGAGCTTCTCCATGGAGATCAAGGAAGAATACCCACCCAAAGGCATGCAGATCCCTACCAAAGCTGGTACATTTGCTGTGTTCAGCCGTGGGTCTGTCTGCTTCCCTCAGTCTCAGTTCGCAGCAACAACGACAGCTTATGCAATTCTTGAGCATGTTTCAGGCTTCCCTCATGAAGGCTGCCTACAGTCTAGACATGTATTATTAATGATGAAACCCATTTTCTCTGGTGTTTTCTGAAGTAGCTACACTAGCACTTTGCCTCTTAACTACTGGGCGTTATTTCAGAGTTGGCATATTGAAGTGTTGTCATTAAAAGACAGCGTGGGCTGGATCTAGTTCTTATTCAAAAGGGCAACTCTGATCTGATCCTTGAATTTTCAAATGAGATCGGCTTTCTTAGATGTGGGGAAAATTTCCCTATTTGGTCCTGATGCTAAAATTCAGCCTTGAGCAAGTTTCTGTAGGAAAAGACTTGTCTATGAAAAAATGAGAATCAGTGATAGGCTGATAATTATAGCAATGTTAGAATGTACTGTTGTGACATGCCTTTGTAGTGAAGTTAGTGAAGTATCCCCTACAGTAAATTGCATTTTTCATAAATACCAAACATTTGGGGATAATTACTGCAAAGCACTTGGATGCCTGAAGGCTCTTTTCTTTGTGAATGGAACCAACAGTGAGAAACAGACATGGAACAACCGCGCATTGCTTATGAGTCTCTGTCTTTCCCAAATGCATTAATTCTAACTTGTTCTTAAAAATCACTTTAAAAGGCTTTTTTACCCTTTATGAATTCAAAACATCATTAAACAATCACTGCTTTTCTTGTTGTTCAAACAACATACTTCTCTCAGCTCTACATTTAGTAATAAAGCTTTAAAATTTCTGAGCTGAGGCACTTTCTAAATGAGCCATCTATCTCAACTGAGAAGATTTTGTAATATGGGCTTTATCTTCTTTTTGTTTTTTCTGTAGACAGATAAGTCAAGTAAAAACTCTCAAGCACCAGAGTATTGACTTTGCATAATACTGTTAATATAGCTGAAGATGCCTGTTTTCATGATTTACCTGTAAAAAGTATAATTGAACAATCTTTGTAGGAACTGACAGCTTATATACAAACTTCCTGCATGCAACCATGCCTTCTTTCAGATGAGTATAATTTTAAGCCTGTGTTTTTGTACTTTCCCTCTTTCTAAAGTCTTTTTTGAGGTTTTTGTTTGTCTCTTCAATTCATCATGTATTATCTCTAGCTAATGATGCTGTCATATATTTCATTTTCTTTCTCATGATTTCATACATGTTTATTCTGACTTGGCATTCACTGAAAATGTCCCTGTGAAAGATCAGTCTTTCAACAGGGACCACAGACCAGCAATTTTTATTTTACCTGTCTGTTGCCTGTGTTAACTGGTGGGGACTGGTGCTGTCTTGGACATAACCACATGTAGGATTGATGGATTATTCGTACAAATATAGTTTATTTTCCTATTAATTATCCATTACTGGACATACTATCTCCCACTATCTTATATTTGACGATTCCAAAGAAGATGTCCAATTCCCCCTATGGAAAGAATGGAGGCTAATTTATCCTGGATAAGTACCAATTTCAGCATTTCTTTAGTTTCATTTTTGTAGTTACCTTACTTTTGTTCCCTGGTTTTATTGATTGTGTTGTTTTAGAATAATTCCCCATAATTCAGGCTTCGAGAAACACAAGTGCATGAGTTAATAATTTATGTTTCATGATTGATGTGGGATTCGGGTTCAAGTTCACATACCTACATACCCAGGTACACACATACCCATACACAACATAAGCACCTATGCTCTCTCTCCATTCAGTGGAGCTCAGTTAATTTCCCTTGATACATGCCTCCAGTTAATTTGAGAGGTCCTGTTATAGTTCACCTGGTTTCTAACCACTTCTTCAGAAGTCTACAAGTTGTATAGGTCTATGCAGCTGTCTCTCGTACTCAAAGGTGCCTCAAACATTACTATGCCCAGATGAAAAAAGCACCAATAATTCAATGCATTAAGTGAAGTCTAAAGAGAGAGTCAGTTAACTAGCCACTAGGAGCTTGATTCATTGCCTAAATATATGTATCTAATACAGTTGCAAGATTCTGTAGGACATCTGTTATATCTACTTGAGTCTGGCAGGACTTAAAGGAGATAGGCGCATTTCTGGGTTAGCAGTTACAGAATATCTAAAATGCCAATACACAGAAAATTTCATATATAGATGATAGAATTATTTTTTTTTTAATGTTGTCATTTAAGATACTGATGCCCAAAAAATTCCAAAGGTGTAGATTAGGCAACATTCAAATAATAAAACAAATGATTTATTGAATTTGGCTATTTTGTATTGAAAGACTGAAAATTATTGTGAAGGTTGAATATTTAAGAAAATCAAGTAAAGAGAGAAAACAATACCACATAAATTATTTGAATAACAGAAAGTGACATGATATCTTATAATTGACATGCAATGTGAAATCCAGAACCATGTCTTGGGTGTCTAGGCTCCACAGAAACACAGAATCACAGAATGACATGGGGTTGGAAGGAACCTTTGGAGATCATCTAGTCCAACCCCCCTGCCAAGACAGGTCAACACAAGGAATTAAGTAATACAGAAAGATACAAAATTGAATACAACATGAAAGAAGTCATAAGACATTGCCCAATACAGAAAGTTTGGATACAGATTGGCCTCAAAAACTTCATACTGGAAATACATTCAAGCTGAGAGATTTATGTCTGAAGGGATCAAACCTGAACCATTAGCATTTTCATCCTTTCTTTCAGACATCTGAAAAAGTCTCACATTCTCAAAATATGGATGAAAGATGAACTTTATTTTAGTAAAGTTGTCTGGTGATTTCAACACACTCTTCTTTCTACTTCACACACAGATGTGGATTCAATTTACTTCCTTGCTTGAAAGAACTCAAATAAATTACTTCAATTCTAGTTGCATGTTTTGGAGAAAGCAGTAAAGGAATGGGATAGGGAAAAGGGAATTGTAGTCTATTTTTTCCATGCATTGGACAGAAAGAAATGTCAAGAATAATTTTACCTGAAGGGCAATCTTGAAGCTCATTACCTACTTATTTCACTTTGACCAGATAGCCATTTAAAGGAAAAGAACAGTTAAAAGAAAAATTAGCTTCCTGAACACTTGAAGTTTTTCATTCCTAAGGCATTACATCTTAATACATTTAATGTTATTATTATTATTATCATTGCATAATATACTGAAATATGTTATGTATGGTATGCTGTCAAAGAACTGAAGCAAAAAACACAAACCAAAAATACTAATATACTTACCACAGATAGAGACTAGAGCATGAGACACCTGTTGTAATTGGCCAGCAATATTGGTACCGGTCTGACTACATTATTATTATTTCCCATTGATAGGATGTTGTTAGTTCACTGATTTATTTAATTTTTTGTTTTCCAAAGTACCACCAAAGTGCACTTTACAGACAAGATATAACTAGAAAAAAAAGATAGTGCCAGAGAAGGTAATATCTATGAAGAACATGGTCAATGGAAACTATTTTTACAAGTGACTGCCCCGGTTGTTATATAGAATAAGAAAATTCAAGACAAAATTATGATACTTACCTAAAATCAATTGAGTATAGTTTTCAAGTTTAAGTGCTGAGTTTGCAATGAAGCAACAAGAAAGTAATCAATACGGAGATACTATTCTAAGGGAAGATTACAGAAAGCAACAATTCTTGTTCCAAAATTCCAAGATTCCATCAAAGCTACTGTCAGTAGCTGCCAGATGCATAATAAACTCTCTCCCTTCATAATAAATATTATTCTACACCTTATTGACTATTCAAACTGTGTGCAATCAGATTGAGGTCTCATATTTGTCATTTTATGGTATGATGTCAAATTCACCTGAAATCAATGCAATACTCCCACTGACTTAAAATTGGATCAAGACTTGTCACCTTAGTGATGCGTCTCAGATTATCTTATATTTGTGATGAAAAAGAAGTCTGTTACCTGTGTATGTGACCTTGGTGTCAATATGGAAAGGAAAACTGTGCGGTGGCACAGCTTCTGCTGACCACACAACACAGGCTGTGCATCATACAGTAAAACTGAGGTTAAAGATGAGGAAGGGGAGCGTATCAACAGGAGTTTTTACTGTCTGTGATTTAAGAGGAAAAGATGAATAAGGACATATTTTCATTTGCTATAAACTGTTGTGTATCATTTATGTCTGAATGGTGTAATTGATCCACAACAGCTTAGAGTAGCTGAGGATTTATCTGGTAACACCTAATTGTGATCTTTATTTACACCAGTAACTGCATGATTGTGAAGATAGGCCTGATTTACAAGCACATAAGTGAGAACAGAATCAGTCATAATCTTTACAACTACACTATCAAAGCAGAGAAGTAAAACAAAAGTTGTTTTTCCTACAAGCTATTTTTATGGTTCCCAACTGTGTAAATGCTGAGCGTCTCATATATATTAATAAATATATCCTCACAAAGTTCATTTGAGAAAAGGGAATATTTTTAGGTTCTTTGAACAATTGTTGCTGTGGAAAAGAATCAGATGTATTAAATGCCTAGCATGGGTAACTTGATTCCCAGTTTTACTAAATATTCATAGTCCAGAGAAACAAGAAATCCAGTAATGGTTTCTCAATATCAGATCAGTGCTTTGTGAGGCAGTACCACACAGAAAGTTATCTGCAGATTTTTAGAGCAGTCATTCTTACTCTTTTTCGAGTTACCTTCAGGATAACGATCTTCTTATCATCCTCATGCCCTATCTCTCTGCCACTTTAGCAAGGGCTCTATCATCATTCACTTCCCATTTAGCAGGGTGCAGTCCTTTGGCAGGAAATCAGTGGAATAAATGGAACCACGTTAGTGCATCCACAGAGACAGTTTAACTAATCCTATTTTTTTCCAATTCCCTGGACAGAAAATATGCTGTGGAGTGCATTGGCCTATAACTTGAGCTGCACTACTTGTTTCTGTGCTCTGACATAACACAACAGATGCCACTAGTTATACTCAGGACGGTGAAGCAATGAAGGGAGCTGACGTACCGTGCAAGTGGCACAGGCTGGAATAGTCAGTTTTGGGAGAAATGCTGCCTTATGTTGTAGGTGTGTTGAGAATCCACAGGTAGAAGGAGGGCAAAGGATGGACCGTCAAAACTGCAAGGAAATGGAGAAGGGCAGTCTTATGGCAGATTCCAATACACAATGGGCATACTTTCTGTGGATTCAGCTTACTATTTTCTTATCTATTGTGTTCAGACAGGACGGAGACACTCCTGACTGTGCCTACTGATGGGTCCTTGTCTTCTATGTTTGAAGGTGTTCTAGCTCCCTATATTTTTTCAAGGTTAATAAAGACCAAAATGGTTAGTTCTCTATATGAAAAGTGAAACCTGACTGAGGTGAAAGTGTATGAAAATCTCAGGTGCCTGAACTGGGGAACAAGTAGTTAACTTTGATACCTTAATTTAGATAGTTGGAGGGCCTTCTATGAAGGCTTTCACCAATTTATGGTGAATACTTAAGTAATTGCAGACTGGCCAAAAGCATATTGTCATGGTTTCAATTGGGATAGAGTTATCTTTCTTACTAGCAGCTGGTATAGTGCTGTATTTTGGATTTGGGATGAAAGCAATGCTGATAGCACACTGATGTTTTTGGTTGTTGCTAACCAGTCAAGGCCTTTTCTGCCTCTCACCACCCCACCAGTGAGTAGGTTGGAAGCGCACAAGAAGTTGGGAGGAGACACAACCAAGACAGCTGGCTCAGCATATAAAGTTGGTGGAAGAAGAAGGAAGGGAGCATGTTTGGAGTGATGACATTTGTCTTCCCAAGTAACCATTACGTGTGGCGGAGCCCTGCTTTCCTGTAGATGGCTGAACACCTGCCTGTTGATGTGAATCACAGAATCTTCATGGTTAGAAGGTACCTTTGAGATCATTGAATCCAACCATTAAAGTGAAGTAGTGAATGAATTCCTTATCTTGCTTTGCTTGCGTGTGTGGCTTTTGCCTTATTTATTAAACTGTCTTTATTGTCAACCCATGAATTTTCTCACTTTTAATCTTCAAATTCTCCTCCCCATCCCATCTGGGGGAGTGAGCGAGTGAGAGAGTGGCTGCATGGTCCTAGCTGCCAGCTGGGGTTAAACCATGACCCATAGCTACGCAGCATATGGTCATTTCTTCCACATTAGGTTCTTGCCCTGGAGCAGACATTTTTAATTTGGGTCAGTCACTCACACATAGGCATCTCATACCATTGATATGCCTTTATAGTCCAAGATAGCATCACCACAAAGCTGGCAGATATCATAGACAGCTAAGACAAATGTGTGCTCTTCTGCATTATCAGCTGAAATACAGCAGAACCATCCCAGTGCGTCTCAAGGTACCTTATTCTCCTGTCTGGAGAACTGGACTGAATTCCTTATTTCTCCATTTACTTACACATAGAGAAAAATTACACTCAGCTTAGTGTTTGGTCAGATTGTAGGCCACTCATTAAGATGTCTACACTCCATTACAAAGAAACAGCACTTTTAGGGAAGACAGGAGTCAATTTGGTCATACTTGCCCTCCATAACTCCAGTCTTTTCTATACAATCTTATTTCTTTATCATATCTACCACTACCATCTTCTATGACATTACCTTGAAGATATATGGGGAAATGATAAAGATGCACTGTGCCCACTCCCAGAGCCTCCAGTAAATTTCCCAAGATCTTGAACACAAGCTGGCGGTATTTACAGTCAGGCCATGTGCTAGGTTGATTAAGCAGACAGAAAGAGCACAACAAATATCCCTTCTAATGCTTTATAGAGACTGGTCTACAGCTGGTAAAGTATACTCTCTGTGTGTTAATGATGACTCTGTATATCTGTATCTGTATCTGTATAAATGTGCATTCTAGCTTCTAGAATGAGTAGATGAATCCTGTGACGGGAAGGCACATAGGTTGTTCCCACTGTACACATGATGCATACATGGGAGACACAAGGCTGAGTTCCTGTGTCCGGACACCTGGCTACAACTACCTAGGAGCTGTAAGTTTCATGTGTTTTGTGTCAGGAAGAAATCCAAGACGCTTACAAAGGAATTACAAAAGACTAAAGAAAGGTCATAAATGAGAACTCAGATGTTTAGACTTTGACTTTTAGTCTGATAAATCAAACTCAGTGTTACACTTCAGTACATTTTCAGGGTACATTTTTGGCTTTAAAAGGTCTTTAAAAAGCTGAAATATTCTTTCACCGAAATCTAGAAAATCTAACAATTTTGGATAATACATACTAATCTTTTTTAAATGAAGTAAGATGGAAGAAGAGATGGAACTGTTTAGTGAAGATTTATGGATGAAAAAGAGATATTATCTCTGAAGGATTTCAGGCTTGTCACTTATTTTGAGAAAGCAAAAGTTTCTTCAACATTTCTTTAATTAACTTGGATGTCTTTTTTAATGAAAAAGCAACCAAATCCAGCTGCACCCAATTATAAATGTTTAAGTATTTTGTATATGAATGTTTACCACTGAGTATCTATTAAAAAGGAATGGAAGTGGGAGTTAAATTGTAAGTTATTAAAATTATAATTTAAAATTAATAGCATTTTTATATCAAAATATGTAGATCTAGGATTTATGAAAACAAATCAAACCAAAAGAACATCCTTATATCTCTCCTCTTCTGAACTAATCTTATGGCATGAACTTTTGTTTTGTTTGTTTTCCAAGACAAAAGATGACACACAGTTGTCATTTGACTCAGGAGTTCCAGACTGAAACACAGAGACTAAAAAGGAGATGCCCCTGTGTCCTCATTTTTAAGAATAACTTGATTTTTTTTTTAAATCAAACTTAACCCAGCCAACTAGTAGTGTCTGGGTTTCTGAACATTTCTCTAATTGCTTTCCTACTAAAATAGCTGTCAGTCAGACATGACCAGAAGAGGTTTGTCCAAGGCATTGCAGACCATTATATTTTGTTATCCACAAGTAGACACTTGCATGGAGAATTGATTAAAGTGAGATTGTAATTACCGGCTTTCTGACTCTCCTTTTATATGTTTTATCATTGTGTTTCTACCTTCAAAAAGAACTGCCTAAATGAGCCATTTTTAGTCACATAGTCAGTAGTTTAAAAGTTTTAAAGGACAGCATGGTAATGAAATACCTGACATTAACTTCTACAAATGTTCATGAACTACTGAACTGAATTTCTGAACTACTTCTATAAAAATCGACCAAAGATTTATGAACTGGTTTTTTTATATATTCTACTGAAAAATCAAATATGACAATGGTTGTGATGAGGGTTTGTCTATAAACTGCTTTGAAAAAAACAGTCTGTGCTCTTTTAGCATAATTCACTAATTAATTTGTGCTTACTTTTGCATAAAAGTAATATTATTTTTCTTTGTCTATAAATTGAACAATAAAAGCTTTTTATCAAAATTTTTCTCTTTTCTCTATTGCTAATGTTACATGAGTTTCAAATTGGTATATACATTGATTTCTTTAGCAAAACTTATTAACATTTGTAACTTGTTAACAAAGCATTTAGCCAAAAGAAAAGCAACATTTGCTGTTTGTACATATAAAAAGGACATAAACATAAACATAAATGCAAATATTTATAAATATGAATTTGTGATGGGCAAAATTTTAAAAGATTCAAGAGCTTTATTTAATTTCACATACATACAAAGGACTTTGCTGAGCTATCTGAGCTGTCTAAATCCCTAAGGTCCGCAAAAATTGAGTCTGGAAAACTTGAGTGAGAGAACAGACTTTTCTCTTAGTGCCAGCTGTTTTTGGAAGTAGTGAAAACAGCTTTTCTTATCTTATTTTAGCACTAGTTTTCCTGGACAGATTAAAAAGTGTAGAGGAAAGCAAAAAGAATAATAATAACAAACCAAATGTTATGGAGCTTGTAAAAAGATTTAGGTTGAGTCTAAGACTTTTTATATCTTTCAGTCCTTGGTATATCCAGCTACAGCCAAGTATATCCCTTCTAGTTATATGTATAATTATTTAAAACATATGGAAATATCCAGTAACTCTTGTTAATCTCATGTCAGTAAAAATTTTGCCATAGGCTTCAATGCAGACAGTTTGAATCATGTAATTTCATACACATCATTTCAGGTTTGTGACATTTCAAGAAAGATCTAATGGTCAGGGGGTTGGAGCACCTCTGCTACGAGGACAGGCTGAGGGAGCTGAGGTTGTTCAGCCTGGAGAAGAGGAGGCTCCGGGGAAACCTTCCAGTACCTGAAGGGGGCCTATAGGACAGATGGGGAGAGTCAGTTTACAAAGGCCTGTAGTGATAGATAGGACGAGGGGAAATGGCTTTAAGCTGGAGGGGAACAGATTTAGATTGGAGATGATTAGGAGAAAGTTCTTTACTATGAGGGTGGAACTGGAACAGGTTGCCCAGGAAGGTGATTGAGGCCCCATCCCTGGAGATATCCAAGGTGAGGCTCGATGAGGCCCTGGGCAACCTGGTCTAGTTGGGGGTGTTCCTGCTGACTGTGATGAGGTCGGACTAGATGACCTTTGGAGGTCCCTTCCGGCCTGGAAAATTCTATGATTCTATGATTCTATAATTCTGTGAATCAATCAAGATTCCAATGCACAGATATTATTGCATATAAAAGGTATAGTCCATTAATATTTTTTTCTCTGCTAAAGCACGTGAGAAAGGTTACTGCCCCTTTTCAGCTGCTCCACTGTTTCCTGTGTAAATAAGCAAAATCACTGAATATTGAATTTATTTCATTTGATGTTAGATACCTCACACTTGATAGCTGTTTAGTCAATGGTAAGATACAGGTACCTCCAAAGCTAATTCCCTTCTTCTTTGAATAATTAAAATAGTGAGGACAAAGTCACCATTCAGAGTTGGAAACATTTCCCCGTTGATAATTGACAAAGTTAAACTTTGGTTGAAATTAATCCAAATTTTAATTTCTCCATGTCTCAATGCCCTTTCCTTTATGGTCCTGACAGTGACCTTTTTTTCAGAGGTTCCTGCTGGAAATTTTAAATCTCTTCAGGATTCCGGTTTTACCATGGCAGTTACTATCTAATAATCACCATTACTACTGGTAATTCTTTCTAGCCTTTGTATTATACAGTTTTCCTAAATATTTTAAAAATATAAATGTTTGATACATTAACCCAGAAAAGTTTAAGCTGTTGCATACCACAGTACTAGGAGAGTGAATAAACCCTGAGGATAACATCTTAGAGATCTGCTACTGTATTTCTCTGTGTGCTGAATTCAGCAAAATTATGTATCTTATTAATGTCATCTTCTTAGAGATCCTTTGGGTTCATACAACATCCACATCCTTTTTGGTACATTTGACAAGCAGCCAGATAACACTTTATTTACTCAAATGGAAATATTTCAGATTTCTTGCCATTCTTTAATTTCTTCTTTTTCTTCTGAATATGTTCCAATTTTGATTTCATACAAAACTGCTTTAAACAATTTTAACAGTCCATGTCAGTACAAGTAAATTAAATTTTTCTTAAGTCACTTTCTCTCCTCCCTCTGTCCTATTTGTGATAGTCAGTAGCTGTAACTGAGACCACAAAGATATCTTTTCTCTGAAAAAAAACCCCATCCAAAATCCCTCCTGTATAACTAGTTTTTCCCAAAAATAGTAGGTAAGAGACCATTTTGTTATGTACTCCTTTGAGAGAAAACATGCGGAATGCTTGTTGAAGGAATTCATAGCACAAGGCTGCAAACAAGAAGCTTTTTGGTTCATGTCAAGATCTAATTTGTATCGAGTGGACTGAAACATTTAAATTTTTATAAGGCACTAATCTGCTGCATCAAATTAAAGTTTTTTAATACAATAGAACTCCTGTTTTCTTTTTCATTTTTTGGGGTTTTTGGGGGTTTTGTTTTTGTTTTTGGTTTTGTTTTTGTTTTTGTTGTTGCTTTTTTTTTTTTACTACAGTCTCTTGACTTTATTTTGTCATAAAATATTTTGTTTAAATATTGCCAAACATATGAACTTGCCTCTATCTACATTTTATACTGCAGAAAAGTTTGCTTTATTCAAAGAAATTTTTGTGAAGGCTTACGAGCAAAAAGTTGAGATTCTAGTCACAATGATGAAAATTATGAATAAGGAGAAACTACACACCTGGTTAAAAAAAGCCTACACTTTTAACTCTCATTTAGTGAATTTAAAAACTCCCTTGATCAGTTGAAAATCATCAATTACCAAAGATCTCTGAATTTTCAAAGATATTTTAAAGGAATGTTATGTTTTCTATACAAAATGTATTATCCTTATCTCGAGCCTTAGAGATTAGTCTTACAACCAGACAGAAGGAAGAAAGATTGAATGAAACATTTACTTAACATTTTATTCAGAATTTCCTGGATACTTTTTTCCAGGGATATCCTAGAGTACGATTATAATTGTTTATGTACGTAAAATCCATTTCTACAGGTTTTATAAAATGTAATAAGCATAGAGCTGATCAGATGTATTTTAACCTTTTTTTGCTATGTAATAAGGGGATTCATAATGTTTTAATGCTTGGCTGGTGAAGAGTAATGATGCTTTTGATTTGCTCAGATAGTTCAGAGGCCTTCTGCCTTAAGAGTCTATCATATTTGGAGTAGTATCAAACAAGTATCAAACTTATCATTGTGATGTATTGGCATTTTCAGGCTGATGTCAGGGCTCTGAGTGCATTAGTAAGCTTTAGTGGGTCTGACCAGCCTCACCTGAAGCCACACCTATGAAATCAAAGGCTCCATTTCAGTTCCTTGTGGGGCTATCAGCCCCTTCCTGAGCTATGTTGGAAGAGTGTTGATCTGCTCAGCCACAACCATTCACCTGCTCAGCCACAGAACCCCATTATCAGAACCCCAATCCGTGGACTGATTTATCTTGCTCTGGTGCCATCATGAGGGACCTGTCCTGGACCAGAGCCTAACTCTGACCTATTGACTGACTTCCAGGCTTGACCTTGACCCTGCCTTATCTCTATGTCCTTATGACCATAGTCTTGGCTGGAACCTGGTTGCTACCTCCAGATCCACCTTTCTCCCTCACTGTGTGTCTTAGGGTGGGCCCTGGCTGATGAGGACCTCGGGCACCGCCCTCAGCTCCTGATGCTCTTAAGGAGCAGCTGCCCCTTGCTGTTCCCTAACAATTGATTTTGCATGAAATATATATTACTGCTACTCCAAGATGTATCTGAGTGTATGTAATTTATATTGAACCAATGTAGCAAGGACACAGGTATACCTTCAGATAATAAAGCAAATTACTTTCTGGAAGTAGCATGTCTAAATTAAAAGTTTCTGCTAATCTTTGTCTGAAAATAATACCCCTGCATCTTTGGTCTAAACATACCTGAAATGCAATACTGTGTTGAATTTGAAGACATGGACAGTGGGATAGAGTGCACCCTCAGCAAGTTTGCCGATGACACCAAAATCAGTGGTGCGGTCAACACGCTGGAGGGAAGAGATGCCATCCAGAGGGACCTGGACAGGTTGGAGAGGTAGGCTTGTGCAAATCACATGAAGTTCAACCAAGCCAAGTGCAGGGTCCTGCACCTGGGACATGGCAACCCCAGGCACAAATACAGGTTGGGCAGAGAATTGCTAGAGAGCAGCCCTGAGGAGAAGGACTTGGGGGTGTTGGTGGATGAGAAGCTTAACACGAGCCGGCAGTGTGCACTGGCAGCCCAGAAAGCCAACTGCATCCCGGGCTGTATCAAGAGAAGTGTGGCCAGCAGGTCACAGGAGGTGATTCTGCCCCTCTACTCTGCACTCGTGAGACCCCCACCTGGAGTATTGTGTCCAGCTTTGGAGTCCTCAACACAGGAAGGACATGGATCTGTCTGAACGGGTCCAGCAGAGGGCCACAAAGCTGATCAGAGGGATGGAGCACCTCTCCTATGAGAACAGGCTGAGAGAGCTGGGGTTGTTCAGCCTGGAGAAGAGAAGGCTCTATGGGGACCTTATAGGGGCCTTTCAATATCTGAAGGGAGCCTATAGTAGAGCTGGAGAGGGACTCTTTGTCAGGAACCGTAGTGACAGGACAAGGGGTAAAGGTTTTAAATTGGAAGAGGGGAGATTTAGATTAGATACTAGAAAGAAATTCTTTGCTGTGAGGGTGGTGAGGCACTGGAACAGGTTGCCCAGGGAAGTTGTGGATGCCCCATCCTTGGAAGTGTTTAAGGCCAGGTTGGATGGGGCTTTGAGCAACCTTCTCTACTGGCAGGTATCCCTGCCCATGGCAGGGGGGTTGGAACTTGGTGATCTCTAAGGTCCCTTCCAACTCTAACCATTCTATGATTCTATGATGCTATGAATTTACAACCTGTAGAAATCCCCAGACAACACTGAGAAGTTGTAGATGTGAGCTAATTTTAACTTAGTTTCACACATTAATTAGATAAATACCTGTTGGTATTGAGGAAAATATTATAAAACATTTTAAATATGTTGTTCACTTTTTGAACTTAAAAAAAAAATACATTGACTGGTTGCTTCCCTCATGAAGTACTCAGATTTGTAAATTAATGCATTTTGTAGTTGATGTTGGAAAATGTTTTCCCTTCTTCTTGTTCTTTGTCTTAATACTTTTGACATATATCTTTTTATATATGCAGACCAAAAGAGGTCTATATTTTATAGAATCTAAATAATTTTTCAAATTCATGCCAACCTATGCAGATAGTATGGTACAATTGTGTTAGAAATCGGTGAATTAATATTGGTTTCTTTCTACTAATGCTACTGAACCTGTTCTGAGCCATTGTTGGGCCATGAGATGTCAGAAAAGGAATCAATATTTTACCACCTCCCAAAGACAGTTAGCATCTAAGACACACAGCAGACATAAAAATGTCTATCATTACAGGTAAACCCTGTAAATTCAAAGTATAGTATTTGTTTAAATGCTAATGCATATTTCTGTAATCATCCTTCACAACTCTTTATTTCCATTCTCAAGCAGTAGCAATGTATAGGAAAGTCTGAGCACTTTTTCTTGTGTAAAAAAAAAAAAAAAGGTTGCTTTTCAACTGAAATCAGTCCTCTTCTTTCCCAGTATTCCAGTCCTTCTTTCTGGAAAATAAGAGCTCAGCTCACTGAGGTTAATATTTTCTTATCCTCATTCACGTCATGTCATTTCTAAAGCAACAAGCAGTATTTATTTCTGGCTGATGATTCTAAACTAAATGTGCAGGAATAGAGTAGTTCTTGGAAAAAAGTCACACATATGAAGAAAATAATAAAATCACAGTTGTAGCTTAGACAGGCATATTTAGAATGTATCTGAAGCAGGATGTTAGAAAAAATTACTATGACTCTGCCAACCTGCTAAGAAAAGGTGTTCTGTGAATAAATGGGGTAAAAGTGGTATCTAGGGTCACTGGCAGCATGTGAAGAATAACAGACAAGTGGAGAGGGGAAGAATTACTTCAGTCCTTCATAGTAAAATTGGAACTCCATTAAAGTCCAGGTCAGTGATAGTTTGACATTGAGAAATTGCGAATGCAGTAAAAATGAAAAAAAAACTTTTTAAAAAAAGACATTTATTAGATCAGAATAGAAGGAATACACTGCTTATAGGCAGTAGGCCTGTAGAATAGCTGGATGCCTGTCTAGCATGATTAGTTACACTAACTAAGCCATCAAAGAAAACATGCTACTCACTCAAGTTAACATAAAGAAAGAGCAATCAGTGAGTCCAGGTACTTTCCTTGATAAGAAAGGAGAAACTTTTTTCAACAAATGAATATAAATTCAACATTGTTCAAGCTCCATTTTGACTGAAAGAGGTATATGGTAAGAATTGCCAGTATATTGGTGAAAAAACCCAAACTATGTGACCAAAATGCTCGTGCTAGCAGCCTGAATCTGAATGAGCTGCTAGCAGTTCATTATCCCTGTGCAGCTATTTGTGTTTTAAAACCCAATTAAAAAGAAATAACCAACACAAAGAGTTTAGGGATTTTTAAAACATCAAATAATTAGCTTTATTCAGCCATTCAGATGATTTCTTCTTCAAGTGCTAATCAAAATAAGACATATTGAATGCTGATAAGATTCAGTCATCAGTGTATCAATAAAAACTTTTTTTTACCCTAAAAAATATTGATTTTTCAACATTAAACATTTCCTCAGTAATGTTAAAAGCTTATGGCTTAGCAAACAAACAAGTACACAAACAAACAAAAAAAAACCCAACAAAATAGGTCCTTCACCCTTATATGTTGCTATATTAAAGTAATTAAACATATGGTAGGATGGAGGTAACTTCTCAGACTTCAGCTCTTCTAATTGTACAGCAGTAAGATGAGAAAGAAATAACTTGGAACATGGGAAATACTGATTATATATTAAGGAAAAAAATATGAATATGCTTAAATACAGGAACAAGCTGCTCAGATAGGTTGTAGGATGTCTGTTCTTAAAGGTGTTCAAGACTCAACAACCATAGGCCTGAGAATCTTGACCTAATTATATGTGTTTTGAGCAGGGGGTGTGCTAAGCAGCCTCCAAAGGTTTTTTTTTAACCTAAATTATTCTATCATTTTATGATTCTGAGAGATGTTTATGATTCTGAGATGTAATTGCTGGTCAAAACTAGGGACACTTACCAATTACAATAGAGCTATCAGTCCTGTGTTTATGACTACTGTCTGGAATATCTGGGAAAAGTGTCTTCTCTACCCATTTTTTTTTAACTTATTTTAAAAGGCTTGATCTACAATTCTTTACATCTTAATGTTGTCTAGTACTGGAAGCTAGTTTTCAAAAGATATAATTTTTTATATAATGAAGAATAGGAACTTTTTTTCATAAGTGGCATGAAATAACCATTTCCTACTTCAATCTGTTTCTTTACATTTTAGGAACTGTTAGTAAGTTTTGAAAACAGAGCATTTCCCAGGGACTGGTGTGTTCCCAAGGACTGAGGAATAGGGAAACTGTTTTTGCAAAACTACTTGCAATAAATCTGTTTCATATAGTATTTTTAAATAATCAGGTTCTACATTTGCTCCCCCTTCTTATTTGTTTGGCTCACATTTATTATCCTACTATTTGTTCCATATGTTTTAACTTTTTAAAATTTATGCTTTGTTGTTCTTTCTTAAAGTACATTTTTTCACCCTGGCTCCAACCCTCTTTTTCTAATACCCTTCCTCCTTTTCAGATGCGCGATCTGAAATTCTATCTTTCTCAACCCTTTAATCTTTTAGCCAGCTTTCAATTTTACTGGGTCTTTTACCGTCCTAGTAAATGTAATGAATCTGTGAAACTCTGGGTATTTCTGGACAACACAGGCTTTCTCTCCATGGTCAGATGTTTTTCAGAATATGTTCACTGAGAGAAACTTCTCTTTTATATCTAACACAAATATTATCAGCTCTCTGAAGCAAAATAATGCAGCTAGTTTTCTTGATTTTCAAGTACCCAGAATAAATTTTTTACATTAAATTTTATTTTATGTAGGCATCCTAAATGGATGCAAAAAAGACATCAGAGTTATTAGCTACCCCTGAGTTCACTTTAAAAACCAGAGAAGTTTAAAAAGGAAAAATAATATATTCAGCTGTACAATAGAATACAAAATTCACTTATTAATTATAGCATTGGAAATAAGGTTAAAAAGAAATCAGAAAATACAGTCTTAATGCATTAAAATCAGAAGATTTCACTAAGATGTAAAACTAATCTCTTTCCCACTTGTTATTTTAGAATGCCCTGAGATAGCTCATCTTCTGAAGCTACTCAGCTGTATCTGGTCCTGACTACTGTTTTCCAAAGAGAACACTTTTTTTCTGTGACTCCTATTCTAGTTATATTGAAATCTTAGCTGTATTATCAGAATGCAATAATCTTCAGCATATCTCTTAGGACCTTTAGTTTTAATTAATTTAAGATAAACTTTTAGTTTTGATTTTTCATTATCTTTTCTGAGAAGAGAAGTGAAGGACTGCTGAAACATCTGAAACTGAAAAACATATGTACCAACATATTATTATAATTACTTCTTCTGCTAGGTTTACCTTCCTGATTATGAAATCAGTTGTACTGTATGTATTGTGATTTCTCTGGATGCTATTACCACAGACAGAAAGATTTGTCAAGAAAAGTCTTCACTTCAAAGATGCTCATAACCTGTTTGTTTTGTTTTTTGTTTTTTTTTAATATAAGGAAGTATTATGCATCTAGCAAGTTTTATTTTCACAAGCTGGATTACTATGTTGTATTTCCACATATGTAGTCTATTAGTAACACAGGTGACCAGATTTTCTTCTGAAGTGACTACCCAATCATCCTAAGGTCACAACTCACAACCAATTTGGTGGTTCAATCTGTGTGCAATTTACAGATTCCACTGATTCTCACATTTTCTTCAATTCTACTAAAAGAATAGTTTTAAAGATAACAGCTCCACGGGCAAATGACACAAACAAAGACCTGAAGGCTCTATCAGCTATGAGTTAGGGGGCAGAAAATCAATGTCAGTTAGTATAGAAGTTACTGGGGGAGATTCATTTTTCCTTGCATAATAATTAAAAAATTGTCTTTAATATCTTGGTCCATCTTTACTCAATGAAAAGAAAATTTCTAGTGGACAATACATTTTATCCTAAAATACATGCCCAAGGAAGGTCAGATTAATTTCTATTTTGATATGCTTGTTCCTCTTTCAACAATTAAAATAAAATTTATATGTCTAATTTCTCAGATATCTAAACTTAAGTGATTTCCACTTACCCATGAGAAGGTATATTTGCTCTTTATCATACAAAGTAAAAGAAACAGAAATAAACCAATATGTTTGTCTGTAGATGGAGAAAAAAGACATCTCTAGAGAAGGATGAGGACAAATAATCTCTTGGATTAGCTCCTTCCTCTTGCACTGAAGATCTCCACAGGTAAGGCTACAGATGCTGCACTGCTATTCAAATCACCAGAAGATTCTAACTGAAAATCTAACTGAAATTCTAACTGAAACCAAAGGAAATTGTTATGGCACAGTTTTCTTTTGCAGCCCAAGACCCTCCTCAGCCACTGCAAGTAAATATGCAGTATTTTGAGATCAGTTTCAGCTATAGATATTACCTGTGGCATATACCACCATAACCTGTAGTATACGGGTTGCCATAGAGAGTCTTGTCTAATGAACTGAAATATATTTCAGAAACATATTTGTGAAAAACAAAGAAAGAAATACCCCTCACATACACACTCTTGAACAAAGACTGAAAATAGGAATTGTTTGACCTTACAAAGCAAAATTGGACAAGCTGTCACACAATTTGGTCCATAGTCTATTCGAGATTTAAAGATTCATGAAGGGAAATACATTGCCTACTGTTACACAGAGAGGTAAACATTAGATATTCTGCCAAATTTATCCCAACAAATGTGTTTTTCAATCCAGAATGCCTTCTCCAAGTTGCCACTCAATCTGTTTACCCAAGCATCCCACCACAGTTGGCATAGTATTCTCTCTCCTCTTGGCCAAGTAAGGAATTTTTCATTCCAATCTCTCTTTAAAGCATACTTTTATCAGCTGGCATTCCACCATTCATCTACTGTTCCATATTTACATGCCTAGCCATCAGCTGGCATGTGAACAAAATATTAACTACAAAACAAACACATCTAAAAAATTTAATTTTTTAAGTTGATATTTTTTGAAGTAGCAAAAAATACTCCAAGGATTCCAAGATAAACTTCAAACAAACATCTGAAATACTTTTCTCCCTTCAGATAATCTGCAAGACTCCTTTTTCCTTTCTGTTGCCATGGGTAAACTGAGGCACTTTCATGAAAAGGTACCCTCAGGCCTTTAGCTGAAGTATTTAAGAACCTAGTCAGCCTAAGAGCCTTCTAAAAATGAATTGGGAAATAAAGAGAAATCTCTAATCTCTCTTTCTGTTTCCACCCAGGAAGCTGTATGAGCTTTTTTTATAGTTAAATAAAATTAATTTCAATGAGTTTTAAATAGATTTTTAGTTCCTGGGATAAAATCCTGGCCCATTTGAAATCACTTAAAAACACCAACTAATTCCACTGCAGCACAATTTTAAGTCCTTGAGTTTCTTACAGAGAAAATATTTTTTAAGATCCATATTTACCAGTGATGTTTTAAAAATAATGTTTGTCCAGCTCCGTCCAGAAAAATCAACAACCAACCACACAGAAAAAAAAGAAACCCCCCAAAAAACAAACCAAACCCAACCTTAAACTCCCAAGATTATTAATACTTCAAGACTCTGAATACTCTGTCATGTTGTTTTCCTTGCTTGAGCAAATTTTGGAGATTACTTAGAAGTAATTAATGAACTATTATAGTTTACCCTTAACAAACAAACAAACAAAAAATCCATAACTTTGACTCCATCTCGACATTTTCAGTGCTTGAACATGAAGCACAAAGATGAAACAAACTGGAAAAGATCTTATAAATAGCATTTTTCAAGTTTCTGCACTTTATTGTTTTTCAGTGCTATCAGTGTAGATACCACATCTCCACCTTAGAAGATTAAGGTAGCTTGCAATTCAAACTCTACAGTAGAGCAATCAAAACCTGACTCTTTCAGACCTTTTAATATACAAGTATTACAAAATGTCTTTAGAATTGGCTACATCACAGGTTCCTGACTGGGATTTCTGTACTGTAACCCTCGAGTAAACCTGAAATTGTACCACCAAAATTACAAAATTGGGAAAAATCATCAACTGGGACTGCAAAACTCTGGGTCAGCTGCACTCATGAATTTTATTAAAGCTAGCTAGAAACTACCAAGTCCACATATATTTTAAATTTTGGACGTCCCAACCTGTACAGCTGTGTGATTTGGAATGCACAAGCCTTCATTTCATGATGGTCTCCATTTGTAACAGTGTGACTGGTCTTTTTCTAGTGCTCTGATGTCCTTCGGGTTTCTCTGGTGGTCACAGTTGACAGGTCACAATTTCCTGCTCTCAGGAGTGTTGCTGGCAGTGACCATTCAAATCAGCTAATATCACCAGGACACTGGGGGCCGTATCACACAGCTGGGAGGCCATCCATACAGTGCTACTAGCTTACTTTGTGGTTTCAGGCAAGTTCTTTAATTTTTCCATTTGTAAAATCAGAATAACAGGTGTTCATCTCCTTTGCTGGTTGCCAGAAAAAAAATAATAAATATAATCTCTTCTAGGTGAAGAATTCATGGTAAGGTAATCACAGAATCACAGAATGGTAGGGATTGGAAGGGACCTCTGGAGAACACCTAGTCCAACTCCCCTGCCAGAGCTTTATAGAAAGACAAGATAAAGAATGGGGAAAAAATTATATATAAACTATGAAAGATAAGACTTGGAAATGGAGAAGAATGGTAAAGTTACAATAATCAGTTCCATTAATATGAGTATGTGGTTGGGCATTAGGAATGAAACTCACGAGCCACAGGATGCAGTGGTCAGCATTTCATTGCTTAAATTTTAGTCCCTGGTTTTGGGAAGGAAGTCAATAAACTTTAGGTCATAACTCAATGCTATCTTCTTCTGTTCATAACTCTGCCCAAATCAGTGAAGAGGACAAAGTAAACCAATAGATGTGTTTGAAAATCCACATAATTTCTGAAGCTAATTGGTTCCTGAATAGCCCTGAATAAGGTAATAATTTGAGACTTAAATCTATGATCCCTTTCAGTTTAAGTAGCAAAATAATCTGCAGTGATGAGGATGAAAAGTTGTAGAAAATGGATGCAGTGGAGGTGTTAATGATGTCTTCCTGCTTGGAAAAACCTAAAAATTGGAGAAGCAGTCAGGATGAGGACTACCTCAGTTCAATGTCCTTCATGATTCTCAACTGACAAAAAATTACCTTCTGAAATTCTCTGAAATTTTGTCAAAATCTTTAAAAACTACTAGAGATTTGTATCCTACCTTTACTGTAATGTAGACAAGAATACAAGTCTCATGTCCAGAGACACAATATTGATTGGTGAGTGCAGCAAAGAAGGACTATTTTGTAATCCAGTGATTTCAGTCTTCACTTGTGAATACTGAGTCATGGTTCTTCCTTCAGTGCTTTTTTTTTTTTCCCTATAGCATTTCAATGTTTCAAAAACATATTTCTGCTGTACAGACAGAATTCTCTCTTCAATCAGAGGAATACTTCACTGTGGATTGAAGCAGCCTATGTGCCCTGTTTTGCTTTCACTTCTTGTGACTCTTCTGTTCTTGGCTGAACAATGGAGTGATTATAAGGATGGTGCAGAAGATATTTCCTTCCTTCTCTCTGCTTTAACCTCTGATGGGACACTTTGTTGTGAACCAGAAGAACAGAAACCCTTGTGTTCAAGTCAGGAATCATAAACACTATATCTCTATTTACTGGGTAAAGTGAGTTAGCACCAGTAACACATAAAATTCGGTCTTTCCTTGGATATAGACTCAAGTTCATTTGGAGAAGGGACTACAGAGAGGAAGGATATTGCACATCTGGGTTTCATCCCACTGTGATTTCAGGATGTGTTTGTCTTCTGTTAACACACTGTGTTAACTATGGTCATTTCAGGGTTATTATGTAAACTACTTAGATGTATTTTTCCTGAATTGGATTCAAGGTAATTTATGATGTAGTTCTGCTTTACGAAAGTTGGTGTTAAAGTTATTACATTTCTTTTATCACTTTTTGATATTATGAAGATCCAGCATATTTTAATTCAATATAAATTTGCTTTCCAAACAGGCAGAAATAGTTATTTTACTTCCAGAGGCTGGTATGTACAAAGAATTGCTAAGTATGTTCATATTCTGCAAGTAGAATGAAGTAATAAATGTTTCATGGAGGAAAAAAGGTCAGCTTGACCAAAACACTTTTTGTTTTGTTATATTTTAATGGATGCAAATGTAGAGAATGCTTTTAAGGAAAGTGTTCTGTAATGCTGTTTATAGCTTGATTCTTCTCTACCAGTTTTGTGTCTGGATAGTATAATGGAGTCACAGTGTTGCTTTCTGGTAATAGAAATGGAGAATTAGGCCATGAAAATGTATTTATTCTTTATTGTAAATATTTTAAAGGCTTGACTACATGTTTAAGAGCTTTCCTGTGTTGATACATTTGATAATTGCAGCCCTTTCTAAAGGATAAAGCAAGAAAGATGGCTTAAACATAGACACATCCTATTCGTATTTGTGGCAAAATATAAATATTTAAAGTGTGTACAGTGTTCCTGTGAATGCATCTGTATCCATCTGAAAAATATATATGTCTCTATATGTCTGTGTCAACCACAAAAGAGTGTATGGATTGCTTTAAAACAGAAATAAGAGATCACAAAGACTTTTTTTTTTTTTTTTTTTAGTAGAAGCAGCTAGTTGTCTTCTGCAGGTCTTTGAATAATCTTGTCTTGGAACCGTTCTCACTAGGCAGAGGGGCTGAAACTGCCCAACTCTGTCACTTTCTGTCCTCTAGCCCTGTTATAGACCAGCACCCATTAAAAAAAGGACCTGCAGATTCCCTCATACTGATTCCTAGAGTATGTATGACGTGTCATAAGTTTTATGACAAAAAAACACTATCACTCTGAGCTGTTATGCTGTCTTCGCATACTTCAGTCACTCTGACTTGAGAAAGAAGGAGGAAAATAGCATGTCTTCAAATAAGGATGATGTTTTAGAGCCTCAAGGGTACCACATGATGTCAGAAGAGAACAGGAAAAGTATATCATATGGTAAAATAGTCAGGTTGTTTTAGAAGGCAGTGTCCCTAGGAAGGGTGAGTGAAAGCTACAGTACTCCTGGCTGGAGACATCTCTGGCTCAGGTACCTTTAGCAATTTCTTCTTCAAATCAAATAAATTCCTATTCACAGCTGTTTTCAGTCTTGAGAATAAAGGCTACATTTTAAAAATATAAAGCTGTTAAAAGTGTCGTGACTAACATGAGTTAAGAGCACAATTTTATCAGTGGCTTGTTGGTGGTGTTAATTTTCTCCACAAAGAAGAGGCAAAGACTATGTTTTGCACAGCCTTTGCTGCTGTGAAACTACTTTTTTATGGAAGTCCCTCAAACACAAATTAGGTCGTGATAAAAATCTCAGGTAGCTGGTGTGTCAGACACATGGGTGTATATATATGTTTTAGCGGTAAAGAATATGAAATGAGTTTTGCAATCAAATCTGTTTTTCTCTTATCCTACTTTTGTTTTTACTTATTCTCTTTCACTGAGTTTAAAATATTTTTCTGAATGCTTTAAACTCTGTATTCTCTCTTTTGGGCACATTAGAAGTATAGGAGTTTTGCTGTAGTGCTTGTATCATGATTCAGAGGTACCTGCCGGATGATTTGCCTTGCAGAGCAATGAGATTTCAAGTTAGAGTTTGTTATAAATTAAATCAAGCCAATTGTGTGATGTAAATACAGTGAAACATGACAATAACTTGATATATTTCATTTCGTATATTCCAGTTCCTAAGTCTCCTACAAACACATGAATTGTGATTTTTCTTAGATGACATTAACTTATTTTATGGGAATTATATTTAACGTATTTGTTTATAATCCGGTAAATTTAGAGTTTTTTTCTAATCCAACATGTCAAGCCTGATTTCTATATGTTGGTGGGTATTTTAATTTAATAAATTTGATAACTGAACTTCAGACAACTCTCAGATCTAGTAAATGTATTATTTCACTTTGTACACTGTTGTAGCTAAAATTTGAAGAATAAATTCTACACTAATTGATATAAACTGCATCCCTGATGTCACTGTATTGTTATATGCCAAAGTCTGTGCTATATAGGTATAATTTCTATTATGGACAAGACAAGGTATCTGACAATTTGAAAATTCATTCCTACTTTTGGAAAGTTGTATTAAATCCTAGCTTTCTCTTAAAATACAGTGTTTTAAACCTAATAGTTCTCATGAAAGGTGTGAGGTTGTTTAAAAGTGTGGTCAATGCAGATGTTTTACTCTGTCAAATTAATGCCATTGAAAATCAGGTATTTGTGTCACTTTCAGATCAATAACACCACTTCTCTAAATTTTCAGCACAGGCAGAACAAATAGAATATTAATTATATCCTTGCCTTGTCTCAAAAAAAAAAAAAAATTGCTTTTTTACTCATATAATAGCACTGCTAGTAGGGACTCTGAAGCTGATGTTGACAAAAGTTTATCCAAAGTAATGCCTGTTCCACTAAGCACTGATATTTACCATGATTTGAGTAAAGTTTTTGGTAGTCAGTTCTCATTTTACCTTGTTCAAGGTCAGCAGCAGGAAATTAGATATCTTCTCATTACAGAAGCTTCAAGTAGTATGATAAAGTCTCATATCAGTTTGATTATTATAAAATTACAATAAATTTTTTTGTCAATTTGGTCAAAAATACATAATCCTTTGAATCATGATGCTTAAGATCTTACCAAGATAGCCACACTTGAAGGAAAAAGACTTACAGAATAATTAGGCTATCTTTATAACTATCATAAAAATATTGCTATAAAATAATAGAATGTAAAAATATTTTCATTAATTATTTTTCAGATTTTCTGGATTCCCTTGCTGCAGCTGATAATGAAATATTGCTACTGCTTTAAACTGAGCTAGGACCACTCCTGTCACAGTACTATATCAATGGAATTGATAAAAAAGGGGTACAGAACTTTGAACTAAAATCTTGACTAAGAAACATGTTCACTTTCTGGTTTAGTCCTTATGTCACATTACCTGTGATGCCATCAAAGTCTATAGTATTGTATTCTGCTCCTAGGAAACACTGAAGTACATTATAATGCAAAGCCACGGGTAGTTTTTAGCTGCTGTAGTAAGGGTTTAAGTGAAGTTTTATGGTTAATGTTTTCAAAATGGGGATGAAAAGTCAGACATTTAAATCTGTGCTGCAAAGCAAAAGCAGGTATTTTGTAGTGGTTTTATTAAATTGGGACTTGTTCTCTCAAAGCCCTGTAGACACAAAAAGCCCATTCACACTTGGACACGCAATTGAGGTGCTTGATTTTATGTTTTTCTCCTGAATCCTTGAACCATGTACTTCTTACTGTACAGGAGACCAACTTCAATGGAAGCAGTGGAAAGTTCACCATAGTTAGATTAGTTGGTAGCCTCACAGTAGATGTAGCTGGTGAGACAGAAAATGTTGAAGTGTGGAATCTTGAGCTGGTTCCTCACTTCATTAATGAATACTTAATTTTCACACAATTGTTTTGAGTGCCATTATCTCCAGTAGTTAGCAAAGGGCGTGTATGACTACATCTCTTGCATCAGATCCACTGGAGAATGTAGTTATCACTTTTTTTAGTTTCTGGAAGAAGATGCTTTGATTGGACTGGTTCTAGGCAAGCATAGAAGACCCACGGGTATCATGAAAATTCCCACACCGAACTAGGAAGCTTCTGCTACTCCCATGCTGAACTGATGTCTTACATTTTAGTTTGGGATTTTGTTAAAGCTCAAATAACTCCTAGTTTATGGAACTTTGTGTCTTCTGTTCACTATCAGTATGATTTAATATGAAATCTTTTCTGATTCTGCCAGCTCTGAATTCTAAAATTATGTTACACTACAAATAGATTTTATTTAAAGAAACATATGAGCTAAAATCCATCTTATATCCCCAGGAATGCACAGAATCATAAAATGGTTTGAGTTGGAAGGGGCCTTAAAGATCATCTAGTTCCAACCCCCCTGCCGTGGGCAGGGACACCTCCCACTAGACCAGGTTGCTCAAAGCCCCATCCACCCTGGTCTTCAACCCTCCCAGGGATGGGGCATCCACAACTTCTCTGAGCAACCTGTTCCAGTGTCTCACCACCTTCACAGTAAAGAATTTCTTTCTAGTATCTAATCTAAATCCCCCCTCTATTATTTTAAAGCCATTACCCTTCATCCTATCACTACATTCCCTGATAAAGAATCCCTCCCCATAAGTAAAATTTTGGCTTTTTACTTTGCAGGATTATTTTACTACTTCCCATGTGACATTGCCATGGATAATGTAGTTACTGAAACATGACCACATACAAATCTAAACAGGAGTCCATGCAAAAAGTGATCTGATGGGAAAAAAAAAAAGCTCATGATTAACAAACTAAGTTCAAGATTTTTAACTGAGTTGAAGCAAGTCTGTTATAATCAAAATGCCTGTTATTATATGCCTGAGGTGAAACTGTCTTAAACTTGTGATTATATGTTAAGGGTTAATTTCTCACTCCCAAACCTTTATGCTTTACTCTGAGTGAAGACTTGCAAGAGGCTGAAAGAAATTCCCCAGGGGCAGCATCCCTTCTAGAAAACTACTGGTGAGCTAGTACTTGCTAAATCCCCTGTCTCCAAACCTTGACACAGAGGTGAAGATGCAGCATGTAGTTTGTCAGAGAAATTGATTCGTACGATGGACCATTTGGCAGCTTAAAGAAACAGCTTTATGTTTAACAGAAATCCCCCATCCCTCTCTGTCCCCACTGTCAAAAATACATGAGAGCAGCCAGTTTTAAAGAGAAACTTAACCCTTCACTCGCCTTGCAACAACTTTTGTGCTGCACTGCTCTGTCTCCACAGGATCTCTGTGGGGGAGAAGGTTGGGTGAGTTGTTATTCTTCCCTAAGTATGATGGAGGAAAACATGCCAGCATGGAGGGATGCCCCCTCTCTGAACCAGCCTGTGTCTGGAGCCTTGCGTGTTGAATTGGGAGTACATTTCACAACACGATTGTTGCTCATCTTTCTTCAAATGCTTGATCTGTGACACGAGGAATCAAAGTTTAAACTTTCTTAAGGTGAGATAGCCTATAAATAGTGATGGAGAAAGGGATAGTGAGTAGCGGTAGTCGTCACATACAGTGTTCCCAGGGCCAGGAACTCACTCTTGGATGAAGGCAAGAGTCTTCTGACCAAGCATGTAGAAGTTCTCCATGCAAAGCCAATGTCAAGGACTAATTTTTTTGCAATACATATTTGAAAAGGCATTGTTCCTGAACTGAAAAGCTCATTAGCTATCATTGTATTACACAGGCAATTTATTTTTGTTGCCAAAATCTTGGAAAGAATAATTTTCCTTGAGGGAAGAAAGAAAAAAAGATCAATATTTTAAAGCCAAGTCACACTAATTTATTTGTCACATTTTATTAATGTTTTCTTTTCCTCATACAGGCTAATCTGAGCTTGACTGTGAAATGCAGCTTTAGGTTGGCAGGCTTGAAGTCTGGTTGAACTACTGAATAACAAATCCAGCCCTTTATACCATAAATAATGCCAGAACGCTGATTTAGTGTTTCTGCAGTAGACTGGCATTAGGAAATATCTAAGAAAGATATATTATTGGATCCATTCTTTCTTGACAAAGCTAGCACTGGACTCAGAGGTCACTGAAATTATCTTATCACTTTCATAATGTTGTAACATGAAAAAAAGAGTCATTGGTGTTATTAGTTCTCAAGCTGATACAAGGCGTAGTATTCAGGATACAGAGATGAATTTCTAAGGTTTTGAGATGATTCTTGATTTTTAAAAGCCCTGCTCCCTTTGTATTTCAGAAATAAAGTGTGAACAAGCTTGTTTGAGCACAGCTGTACATGAACATTTATATCTCAAGTTGGATCTGAGTAGTAGTAGTAGTATGTAGTAGTAGTGTACTACTATGCTCAAACCTGAAGAGAGGTCCAAATATTTTCTCAGAAAACTTTTATATATGATCACAGGGAAAGAACTTATCATGCTGTTTAAGGAAACTACACACAAAGCAGCAAACATTTTTTCCCCCTGGGAATACAAAATAATCTCTATTCCATTCAAGAAAGTGTAGCAGATGGTAATCTTAACTTAAACAAAACTAATAAAGGAATAGACTCACGTAGATAATCGTAAGATAACATTTGGATGGCAAGAACAGTCTAGTATTTCTCTCTTTATGATGTGATAGAAAATATTTGAAATTTTATTTACATATATAAGTAATAGTTTATTTTGTAACTTTTTTCAAAAAACAGATGTGTACATTTTTAGTTACCCTGCAAAACCTTTCTTTTTGTGTTACTGGTAGAAGAAATAGAATTTGCATCCTATTTAATTTTCAAGAGGATTTAATTGATTTACCTAACCCATACTACATAGACCTACTGGGCTAAAATCAGCCCAGGAGTTCAGGTAGCCAAGGAGCAATGTAAAACCTTCTAAGCATGAAGAAAATAAGCTTTCAAGTAGACTGAAGGCTACATAAAGGAGGAATGTCTTGTATATGGGGAAATCCATGTTCATCACCTGATTGTCATGATACCGTTCAAAATCTGTTTGCAGTGGGAATAATGCTAAGGATTAGCATTTCATTATGACTCTTCATGGAGTACAAAGAAATGTCAGAGTAAGGAAATTTAATGTGGAGTTTATCTAGCCAAGCATTAATTCTGTCATTGTAGAATTCAATCAATGATGGGTATGCACATCTGTGGCACAGATCCCAACAACAGCATATAGCAAGAGAGCTGAAGACTCTGCCAGTGAAGAGCAAGGAAATGTCTTCAGTTATGATTATGTCTGTGCTGTGATGTCAGTTTGGATTTGAATCCAACTTGAGTTCAAAACTTAGTTGTTCATGCATTGACTTGTACTGTGGTTTGATGCTGAACAAACCATCTGGTACCCAGGTGGGGATAGTCAGATCTGAGGCAAGGGGAGGAGCTGAATTTTGTTTGAGTTTCATTCTTCTAAACAGAATGGATGTGAATCCAGGTCTTATTTTTAGATCCTGAGATTATTTTCCCAGACTCATAGATTTACTGAGCTTAACAAGCTTTAGATAAGACCCTGTATGCAGGCCTCAAGCTCATTTAATAGGATACATGACACTGTAACCCTTCCTTTGCTGAGTTACTTTTGTCTATAAATTTGTCCTGTAATCTTTCTGGGTACCAAGATTAAGCTAACTGGCCTACAGTTACCTGGATCCTCCTCTTTGCTGTTTTTTATTATTTTTTTTTTGAGATGTGTGTCTTTTTTGCCTTTTTTCAGACATTAGGAACATTTCTGAATAACTATGGACTTTTGAATATAGAAAACAGTCTTGTAATGATATTGTTAAGTACACTCAAATGCTTCCTGTGTCATCACAGACATGTGTATGTCCAACTTGTTTTGGTTACTTCTAATGCAGTCTCCCTCTACTGTTGTGAATGGTTTCACACCCACAGATGTCTGTCAGGCTCAGGGGTCTGCTAAGCCTGAGAGCAGACCTTGTCAGTAAAACTGAGACAGAAGTGGCTTTAAGTCTTTTCTGCATCATTTGTCACAATATCCTTTGCCCTTTGGAAAGTGAGATTAAATTTTTCTCTGTCTTCCTTTTGCTGCCTGTGTACTTAGAGAAATCCTGCTTTTTCCCTTTCACACTCTTTTCTAGTTTCAGCTCCTGACTTTCATTTCAAACCTGTATGCTTGTATGTCTCTATATTTCCCCCAGGTAAGTGCTCCCCTCTTCCACCTTCTGTGGACTTCTTTTTTGCATTTGAGCTCAGTCATGTGTTTCCAGTTCATCTATGCTGGCCAACTGCACACTGGAAAGGACTGTTATCCTTAAAGCTCTCCTGGGCTATATAGGGCAGTGTTCCACATGTCCCCTCTAATCAGATTCCTGAAGAATCTGAAAACTGATTTCTTTCAGTCTGGATTTGTAGTTCTGATATTTGTCTTACTTTGTTGTGCTTTTTTTTAAAGAAGTCTTCATGAGGCTTAAGAAGGCTTGCTGATCAGGTGGTCTGTAACAGATGCCCACCATGACATAACGCATGTTGGTTTGTCCTTAACTAGCTTGCTTTTGCTCCAAGGTAAAGTTCCACACATGTTAACTGCTCCATTGCACAAAGTTCAAACCCTCCTGCTTGCCTTCCTGTTCCATCCTTGCTAAAGAGCCTATATCCATCTGTTACAGCACTCCGTTTATGAGTCATACGCCATTACGTATCTGTGACCCTAATGAAACCACAGTTCTGGAACTATTCATAGACAGTTTCTAATTTCTCCAGTTTGTACAGACACTTCAGATGAGTCCCTAGTCATGCAACTTCCATAAGGGCCTCCATCATCATGTATTCCTCCAGGGGGCTCTTCGTTTCCCCTCAGGCCTCTACTTCTTTTCAAGTATTGTCAGTATTCCTCACCAGCCTTCTTTAAAGCCCTCCTCACTGAATTAGAAACCACTTTGCAAAGACATTGTTCCCTGCTTTGTCAGATGGCGTCTGTCTCTCCTCAGGCAGTCCTCATTCTTTAAAGAGAGTCCTGTGGTCAGAAACAACAAAGCTAAATGCCAAGGATATTTTAGATTAGAGGTCATTTGTTTACTCTAGCTACTTTGTTTTCCTGGTACTTTTAATGAAGTCCGGGTGCTCGCAGGGTAAGTTCTAATACTTAGGAAGCAAGTAAAACTACTGACTAGTTGCAAAGATGTTTCAGAAATCAGTGAAAAAGTTGTAACTCATTTCATTATTTCACTTAGAAATGCTGAATTGTTGAATTTTTCTAATACTTCCCAGCTACTACTGCAAAAAAAAACCAACAAAAAACCCCAAAAAACCCAACCCCCCTAAAAAAACCCCTACAAAACTAGGGAAATAAAGTTATGCTGAAGCAACAGCTCCTTCTGCCTTGGCAGAGTATTAACCTCCATCACAAATGTGAATCTTCATATGTTTTGATTCAATAACTCATCACAAACAGAGCATACCGCATTTCTGAAGTCTGTGTGTTTGAAATCTCAACTGATTTTTTTTTTTCCAAGGTAAGTGCTTTACCATTTTTCTGACTTTGAAAGAGGTAAACAATGGAAACACTGCCTGATAGTCTATTTTAGGATTACATCATTTAATAAATGCATTGCAGTCCATGTCTATACTATATTTAGGAAGCATGACGGGCATATCTGAAATACTGTGACTAGCTAGGGTAGCGATACAGTGGAGATGGGGTAACATCAACTTCTGAGCAGGCCATAAAGCTGTGCCTTGGACTGTAGGTATTCATTAGGTATGAAAGCTATGCTGACATCCATTCTACTGCATCTTCATTGTTCTGCACTGCTTTTCAAACTTGCTCTAGTCAAGCTAATTCACGTTAACAAATGAACTATTTTTGTTTCTCCCAAATGGGTAGCCCTACTTTCATATTACAAGAAGAAAAAGAAAGACTTTGCACATTTATGAAATTGGAGGTTAGGGTTCTGACTTCAGCATAGGCTCACAGTCTCTGTCTTACAGAAGAGAACAGCTTGGTTTCCGTGCAAGACAAACTCTCTGCATAAGAAAACTCAACTGCAACTATGAAACAGCAAACCCCGTCTCTTGCTAGGGAGACTGTTGTTTCCTAAGGAGTTTAAAATTCAGTGAATGTTAAGGAAATGTTTCTCCTGACTGAAATTTTGTGGTTCTGTAAAAGTCAGCAACTCCCGAGCCATGCTGCTACCTCGTGTCCTCTCTGTAGTGCCCACTGACAGCACAACAGGCAAGGAATGCAAGTTAAAACAGAGGGAATTCTATCTGAACATCAGGAAACATGTTTTTACTGTGAGGGTGGTTAAACACTAGAATAAGTTTCCCAGAGATGTTGCAAAGTTCCTGTCTGTTGATATTCAAAGCCCAACTGCACATTACCTTGAGTTACCCGCTGTAGCCAACTCTGCTTTGAGCAGGTAGGTTCAACTAGACAATGTCCAGAGGTCCCTCCCAACTTCATTAGCAAAAACCAATAACTTATATTTGTACAAGATGGTGAATCATCTGTGTTCTTGCAAGCATTCCAGCCATTTGACCTAAGAAATGTTGTTATGAGAATTTTACAAAGCATAGCTAAATGAAATCTAGTGACACATGTCACTCAGAGCATTGATTGTGAAGAAGATCTGTCCTGTCTTTCCCTAAATACATTGATTAAACCATGAGTCAGAATTTAAATACATTTATCAACTAGTTGCAGTTATTTCCTGTATTTATTAGCCCAAAATTAAGGTCAAAATTAGAAATGATTACTGAGGAGAATCTAACTTGGAGTGAGTCGTCAATGATGTTACTGCCATTCTTGGTATTTTAGAGGTGAGCATCACTGTCAGTGTGCAAAATATTTGTGTTCTTAAGATATGGTCAGTTTTTAAAGTAAGCATTTCTTTTGCGGCATGTCCATCATGAAAATCCTATGGGCAACAGTATTATGCTTATATTTTTCTTGACCCATATTTTCTTAAATTCCTACCTTATCTATGACTTCTATTACTCTTTTCCAGCATTTCTGAGCAAAGCATTCCTATGTAGGAGGAAAGAATAATCTTCCCTTGAAGTCTTCTCCCACTTCCTTTTCTACATCAGCCATGTTTGTATTTTAAACACACATTTCATGAAAGGTAAATTTTGAAATAATTGATCCTATTTTATATTCCTGCTCTTTTCAGGTTTTTTTGTATTGATTATAATAAAAATATTGTTCTCCTGCCTGAAGTCAGTTCTTCTGGAGTCTTTGCATTACAGAAGACTAGCAACTTTGTCGTGTCCATTTATACTTACCTTCAGCCATCTTAGAACATTAGCTTTATCTTCTTTTTCTTCTTTGTCAACATTATCATTATATTTCAAATCAATGTATAGTCATGAATTAATTCTATCATTCTTCACCTCTTCCTTCCCTTTTTTGATGCAAGTAGTATAGAAATAAAAATGATACCACTATAAAAATATAAATTTAATAGACAAGACAAACAGTAAATCAGAGAAAAGGATATATATATTAGTAGTTCATTAGAGTCATGGTAGCACCATCATTTTCCCTCTCAATCCTTACTCTGTGTGTGTGGAGATGGCTGCTCAGTTTCTGTTGCCTATAAAAATTGAAAAAGCCAATATGAATTGTTCTGTGGGGAGAATTACTATGTGATGGTGGTGGTTTTGAAAAGGGAATAAAGGAGAACAAGTACAGAGATAAGCATTGTAACATCTGTAAAGTGGATGAAAAGAAGATTATGAAAATGGCAAGGGAAGAGAGCTGAAGATCAGTAACAAAAGTAGAGGGGGGAAATGGTCAGAATTGTACTTCAGAATGTAGTCTGACACTATTAATTTCTGATATTTCTGGCTGAAGTCACTTCTTGTTTTTGTTTCTGTAAGCCTGCTATTTTTTGGCATTGATCCAGTACAAATAAAGCCAATGACGAGTCTGTTGAATCCTCAGTCTGGTTTCTTTTTCTGTTCACTTTGGGTGTTTTTCATCTTCTTTTCTATCATTGTTGAAATGTGTTTCCTTCTAGTTTGCCAATGTAGTTACTTTATCATTGTATATTTTCTTCTGGCTTAGTGGGAAAGTAGATCTTGGCAAGTTAACATGGGAGTTTTTTAAAAACACTCGGAGTCATTAGGTCATCTCACCAAAATCCACTGGCTGCATTACAATGTTGAATAACTGTGTAGCCTTACATAAACAGGAGAAAATGCTTATAAAATTGTTAAAAATTAATTTACGTAATGAATTATAAGATCCTTAGATTGCCTTTCCAATAGTAGTTAAAACCAAAGAATACCCACAGAAATGTCACTCAGCTGCCTTTACAATTAAACTTGTCAGTATGACAAGAGTTACAGATGCTAGTGATGTGATAATGGAACAGGGTGTCTTATGAAGCTGATCCCTTTAAGTTTACAATCCTCTGAAGAACTACTATTTGTTAGATATATATTTTGAAGACTTTGTTTTACATTGTTATGTTACTGTTTTCTGAAACAAGTCACAAAGTCCACCAGGTCAGCTCAAGTTCGTAATACGTATCTTTTAAAAACAAACAAACAAACAAACTCCAACAAAATAGCTAAACGTTCTTCAAGAAATAAGCAACCAACTTTAAATATTTATTTCAGTCAACATTCTGTTTGACAAAATTACAAGTTGTTTATACACCTTATTAATTACTGCACTAAAGAAATTGTTGTAGAAAGAGACCAAAGCCATCAGTACAAGATGTTTTGTCATTATACAGCTCCCAAAGAACCAAACTAATTGAAATCAAACACATGACATTATGAAATCATATTTATTCATAGGGAGAAGACAACAAAGGTGCATCCGACAATTAAATTGCACGAACTAAAGAACTTCCCTTTAAGGACCATACATTCTCTGGGAAAATCAAGGCCCAAAGCAGAGCACATGCCTGCAAAAAGGGCATCTTATCTGCACAACACTTGTTTAAACGTCAATGGACAAAACCTGTTCATTGCAGGGGGGTTGGACTAAATGACCTTTAAAAGTCCCTCCCAACCCAAGCTATTCTATAGTTCTAGTTCTATAATTCTATGATTCTATGATTCTAGTCTTCAAAGTGCACCCTCCTTCCCTCTCATATAGGGAACATAGTAGTTTAGTGCTTTTTCCCTTTTTGCCTGATACTGCAGCTTAAGTTGGTTACCTATCAGTACCCTTATTTAAAAGAAGAATTAATTGCTTGCAATTCCCATAGTATACCTTATAGTAATTATTGGCAAAAATGCCTCTTAAATGATGACTCTTCTTTTTTTGTGCTGCAGGATTTATGTTAAGCCATCTCTTCAGGTGAAATAATAAAGCAAATAAAATGATGTGAGTCCTAGAATAATTTAAATTGGAAACAGTCTCTGGAGTTATTCTGGTTCCCATCTAAAAACAGGATTAACTTAAAATTAACACTAAGTTTCTCAGAACACTGTCCAGTCAAATTTTAAATATCTACAGAGATTCTTAGCCTCCAAGGGAAACCTGTTTCAATGTTTTACCACCCTTACTGTGAAAACTTCTGCTTCATATCCAGTCGAGATTTCTTTGGCTGCAATTCATGCTTGTTTGCCTCTTGTCCCTTTGCTGTACACCTCTGGACAGTGTCTGTCTCCTCTCAATAACTGCACATTAGGTAGCTGAAGTCAGTCACAGTTGATTTATGTGTTATCTAAGAATCTGATTCAGTATTCTTGCTGAAGATGTGAGATTTTTAAAAATATGTACTACTAACAATTGAGCGTGGGCATACTTGGTCATTCCTGAGGTAACAAGACTAGAAAACTTTATTTACAGCTCTCACAGACTAAAAGAAGAGACATAAATGGATTTTCGGTTTAGTTCAGAACTGTTGCATATTCTGCCTTTTCTGTCTTTTCTCTAATTCTTATCTTCTTTCTCTGACTAGCTTTTTGAGACTGGAGGAATATGAGCAATTAATTACTAAAGTGAAATTTGAGTCAGAAACACAAACAGCTATACTAGCAGAAACAAAGTGAAATTATTTAAGAATTTACTAAATTGCAGGAAAATATAGTAAAACCAGAACTGATGCCTCTGAATTGCAGTGTTTAGGCTTGTATGAAATACAGTTTTCATCATTTTTCACATTATCTACCTACTGACCTGTGGATGACATGTCTATTTATTTCCATTGGAAATTGGCATGGACACTGGAAGTGAACAAGGCAGTGATTGTACTCTGAGAACAAAGTCAGAAATGCCTCTAATTGCAAAAAATGTCATTTTAGCTTAGGTGAATGCATTTTCCTGTAATTCTAGATTAGTAAATGGTGCAACCTTAATAAAGGTTGTGAGCCACATCAACAAATTAGAATTCAGTGCAAAACCACTGGTAAATTGTCAATGTAGTACTGCACTGTGCAGTGTTACTGAATAAAGCACTATGGTTGTTTGGCAAACGGGGCATTTTTCAGCTCGTATTTATTGTTTATGAACAGTGTTTTCTGACAGTCTTGGAAAAGCCTCCAAGATTTTTATAATGTCCCGGTTGTATATTCCTTCCTGTAATGGATTAACTGGCAAGGATATAAGCACCAGCAAAGGCATGTTGCTAAATGAATATCAGTAGACATGGTTCTCTGCATATTATCACTGTACTTGTGAATATAATTCATCCTTATAGTAAAACATTATTTCACAGCAAGAAATAGTGGGTCTGGAACACCACATACTAATCAGATTGTGGTGATTGCTCATATCAGCCCGAGCCTGCTTGTTTCACAGCAGAGACAACAAATCTTATATCATCTCTTTGATAATTTTTGTTTATGATTGCGATTGTATGTACTAGGGACTAACAGCATTAATATAAATACAAGCAATAAGTTTAAACAAATCTATGCAATGGTGAGTTTAATTTCATAGCTGAATAAAAAAAATGTTTACCTATTAATAGCACTGTGAGCTAACAACAATATAATTGCTCTTGGCTTTTTTCCCCACTTGTTTTCCAAAGAACCACCAAGTAGCAGAACATTTAAGTAATGTTACACACACAGCAACTTGTTACACACAATTTATTTTCTCCAAAGATTTATGGACTTACCTCGTAATCATCACAACTTCAAGATCCTCCGCTATGCAGAGTTATCTAATATTGAGGACAATAGCTTAATTAGTGATATTTCAGTATTAGGAGTCCTTAATTTTACATTAGCCATAATTTAAGCACACTCATGTTATCTGGTGGTGGGCTAACCCTGGTTGGCTGCCTGACACTCATATGCCACTCTTTCACTGCCCCTCCTCAGCATGAGAGGGGAGAAAATCAAACGAAAAAATTAGTGAAACAAGATAAAGACAGTGACATCACTCATCAGTTACTGACACAGGCAAAACAGATTTTTCTTGGGGAAGATTATTTCAATTTATTGTCAATAAAAAAAAAACAGAGAAAGATAGAAACAAAGACAAAAGTCAAACCACCTCTGGCCTCATTTCTTCCCAAGCTTAGCTTAATTTTTTCATTCCTGACTCCTCTGCCTTGTCTCCTCCCTCCGGCAATGCACAGAGGTGAGCAATGGAGGTTAAGGTCAGTTCATAATGCCTCATCTCTGCGACTCCTTCCTCCACATGCTCTTCCCCTGCTCCAGTGTGGGGTCCTCCTACCATGGCTGCAGATCTTAATTTTAACTACTGTAGCATGTGTCCTTTCCAGGGAGTGCAATTGTTCAGGAACAGACTTCTCCAACCTGGGTCCCCTACAGCCCACAGGCTCTGCCAGAAAACTTCCTTCAGCATGGGCTCCTCTCTATGGGTTGCAGCTTCCTTCAGGGCATTCCACTTGCTCCACCATGCACTCTTCCATGAGCTCCTCCATGAGCTCCTCCACAAGCTCCTCCATGAGCTGTAAAACATGTATCTGTTTCACTGCAGTCCTCCACATGCTGCAGGGGGACAATCTGCATCACCATGGTCTTGTCTCCATGGGCTACAGGTGTATCTCTGCTCTGATGCCTGGAGCACCTCCTTCCCCTGCTTCTCTGACTTGAGCGCACCCTCAGTAAGTTCACAGAAGACACCAAATTAGGTGGGAGTGTTGATCTGCTTGAGGGTTGGAAGGCTCTACAGAAGGATCTGGACAGACTGGATCAATGGGCCAGGGCCAATGGGATGAGGTTTAATAAGACCAAGTGCTGGGTCCTGCATTTCGGTCACAACAACCCCAGGCAATGCTACAGGCTCGGGGAAGAGTGGCTGGAAAGCTGCCAAGCAGAAAAGGACCTGAGGGTGTTGGTGGACAGCCGGCTTAACATGAGCCAGCAGTGTGCCCAGGTGGCCAAGAAGGCCAACGGCATCCTGGCCCTGTATCAGGAATAGTGTGGCCAGCAAGAGTAGGGAAGTCATCGTGCCTCTGTACTCTGCTCTGGTGAGGCCTCACCTCGAGTACTGTGTTCAGTTCTGGGCCCCTCACTACAGGAAGGACATTGAAGTGCTGGAGTGTGTCCAGAGGAGAGCCACCAAGCTAGTGAGGGGTCTAGAGAACAAGTCATATGAGGAGACGCTGAGGGAACTGGGCATGTTTAGTGTGGAGACGAGGAGGCTGAAGGGAGACCTCATTGCCCTCTACAACTACCTGAAAGGAGGTTGTATAGAGGTGGGGGTTGGCCTCTTCTCCCAAGGGAATAATGACAGGACCAGAGGAAATGGTCTGAAGTTGCAGCAGCGGAGGTTTAGATTAGATATTAGGAAGAATTACTTTACTGAGAGGGTTATCAGGCACTGGAATGGCCTGGCCAGGGAGGTGGTGGAGTCACCATCCCTGGAGGTATTTAAGAAACGTGTAGACAGGGTTCTTCAGGGCATATTCTAGTGCCCGAGATTATTGGTTTGTGGGTGGGTGTGATGTGGTGGGGTGTTTTGGTTTTTTTGGGTTTTTGGGGTTCTTTTGTTTGTTTGTTTGTTTTTTTAAGGTTGGACTCAATGATCTCAGAGGTCCCTTCTAACCGTGGTAATTCTGTGACCACGATGTTTGCAGAGTTCTTTCTCTCACATTTTCTCTGATTCCTTTCACTCTCAGCTGCTACACAATGTTTTTAACGCTTTCTTAAACAGCCACCAACATTGCTGATTGACTCAGCTTTGGTCAGTAGTGGGTCCATCTTGGAGCCAGCTGGAAATGTCTCTGTCCAATGCAGGGGCATCCCCTGGCTTCTGCTCACAGAAACTGTAGCCTTCGCACCATCAAAATCTTGCCACGTGAATCCAATACATATCCTTAAGAGTTTTATTGAAGGATTGAAATATTAATAGGTTGCAACAATGTAGAATGGCTGAAGCCATCGGTTACAATGATGTGCAATGTGCCTACATGAATCCAAATATGTGGAGTAATAGTCACCATGAGAACATGCATAAAACGTGGGGAAGATGATTTATTTTTTTCTCTAGTGAAATACACTGATGATAAAATGGAGGAAAGCCATTGATGCTATGGAGTTCAGAGATCCTTGAGCTAATATTCACTGAGCTGAAAAGTCCATGTAGAAAAATGGAGGGCCATGTGGCTGCACCAGCTGGTGTCCACAGATGTCTTATCCACATTTACATGGCATCACGTTGAAACAACCAGGACTTGCCAGCTCTCCTGGCTGAGCCAGTCTGGTGAAAACATTACAGGATGGCTAACAGGGTGAACATATCCAGGAGTGACTGAGAGTTAATGGTGCAGCTGGGCAAGTGTGCCACATTTCATCCAAGCATAACCTGCCTTTTTGAAGGATACCCTGCTCATAGAATCACAGAATCATAGAAACAGAATTGTCTAGGTTGGAAGTGACCGTTAAGATCATCTAGTCCAACTGCAAACCTAGCACTGACAAGTCCACCACTAAACCATGTTCCTTAGTGGCACATCTAAATGTCTTTTAAATACCTCCAAGGATAGCAATTCAACTACTTCTCCGGGCAGCCTGTTCCAGTGCTTGATAACCCTTTCAGTGAATAAATTTTTCCTAATATTCAATCCAAGCCTCCCCTAGTGAAACTTGAGGATGTTTCTTCTCATCCCATCCCTTTTTACTTGGAATCCTGCCTTTTGAAACTGCGGTGTGCTGGACTTATCTGACAGGGTGATTTTTTTGTGTTGTGCTGCCTACTTCCAAAACCTAATTGAATTGTGCGTTATCTCCAAATACTTTTTTGAATTAAAAGATTTTATTGATTTAGATGAGAAAAAGTCAACATTGTACCCTTATTTCATTTGTTGAGTACCAAATTAATTCAATTTTGTGATCTTTCCATAGCTTCAGTTTTCTGAGAGAGTTTTCACATTCAGTAATAAACTAGCCTACATTACATTGCTCATGTTTCTTTGATGATTTTTTTTTTTGGAGTAACAGCATGGTCTGTCAGGTATGTACACACTCTGTCTACTATTTTTCTTGTTTGCATCAGGATTTCAGATTTATCTCCATGTACCTCAGACTATCATTTTAGTGTAAGCATCCTGGAGCACAGCTCTGTGACAAGAGGTAAATTTAAAATCAAATTCTGTAACTAAATTCTGTAACCACAAGCTCACAAAATCTCCCTGCAGAGCTCTGTGTAGAATCTATCAGACATTTTATTATTTTTTTTTGGTGACGTTATGTCTGGTGAAAGGTTCCTCAGGCCTTTGACTGTACTTCACACAGCATTAAAAACAGTGTTACTTCTGCCTTTCAATGCAGATGCTCTTGGGAATATACAAAGCAAAGATCTCAAAAAGATCATCTGTAGCAACCAGTAACTTTGTTCTGGACATCGGAGATTCAGAAGGAAGATATTAAAAATAGATGAATTAGTCACTCACACATCTTTTCATTTCTTCAACATGATATGGAATATTTCTACTTCCTTTAATAATCATCTTTGGGGAGGATGAAAGCCTGCTTTAATGCAGCAGATGGGAGAACATCAGGGATGGTTTTAGGATACCTCCTGCCTTTGTAAACATTATTATTTGATCTAATTTAAGTCACATCACATTCACAGAAAGTCCAAACCCAGTCTTTTCTTCCTTTTTCTTTACACCAAATAATACTGTTTACAGATAAAACTATATGCTTCACAGGCTGTGAAAAGATTGACAGAAAAAAACCCACCACATTCTTTGTCAGCTACCTGCCTATCTTTAAATGTAGCTCAGCAAACATGAGTTATAGTCTATAGAAATAGTTGCAGCATCTTGCAGAAAAAAGGCTGGTAGGAAGAATGTGCCACCATTCACTCTGGAAAACAAATAATCATGGAAGAGGCAGAGTTCCCCTTTCCTTCTGGACAGATAAATGATGCAATTCAGTTTAACTTAATCTCCAGCCACTGGAAACATAAAAAAACCCCACAACCCAAACCCCAGAATCAAACAACCAAAAAAAAAAAAACCCTACAAAAATTCCCTATAACAGTATACAAAATCTTTTGTTTAATTTAATATTTGAAGACTCATTCACTTTCACCCGTAGTTATATCACATATCAACTGGTATTATCACCCCTTCGAAGAATAGACCGAGGAAGATATCGAGCTCATTGTAGGAAAGTCAACAATATTTGACTATTAAACCTATTCAGGAGACAAGTTCCTTTCCAAGTACTGCACTGATAATATCTAAACTTCAGAAGAAAATAGAGTTCTAATGGTAAAAACTATAGGATCTGGAATTGTTGCAGGCTGACTGTTAATATAGTCCCTTGGTTCCTTCAAGGTTTCAAAAACTCTAACAACAACAGCATGCAACTATTAGTCAAATAATTATTCGGTTTGATCACATAAGTATATGAAATCAGCCTTAATTAACTTCTTTTCTGTTGTCCTCTATGAGGATTCATTTAAAATGTCAAACAACATGAAGTCCATTCCAAGACTGGAAGAAGGGCAAGTCAAAGAACAAGAAAAAAAAGAATTTGGGGAAAAAAATTGAATATGAGTAGGAAAGGTTAAAATGGAAAAATTAGAGCCATTGATAGATATGTCAGGGTAATAGTGAGTACAACAGAAGGAAGTATCCATCTTCTTGTCAGACATTATTGGAAATACTTGCAAAAGATGGAAGCTGTAGAACAGTGTTAAAACATTCCACTGAAAATGTCACTCAGTAAAGCAGACATGTCTCAGGAATTCTTTTCAGCAGAAGGTGTTGATGAAATATTTGATAACACATTCCCTACTATTCATCCCATTTCCCATTGTATTACAAACACATAGATACTGAAAGTTACACACACATACCTACCTATATTTGTTTTTGTAGGTATTTCCACACAGACACATACACTAGCAGCAACATTCAAACAAGAAAATGAGAATTTATTCCTGAATTTTAATGGAAATTAGATGTCTAACTTCCTTAAGCTCCTTTGAATGAAATCCTACCTAGCATTATCATGTTGGCAAAATGTAACATAATTGTGATGTCTCGTCATGAAACTTTTTATTATTGTTTTATAATTATTTTGATTTTATTCCACAGAAAAAAGATATAAATATATTTAAGCAATTAAAAAAAAAAAAAGTTTTTAGCAATTCACTGGTCCGCTTAACTCCCAGGTTTTTCTATAAGAAATGTATAAAATGAAATTTAGTTTATGAAAGCAACAGTCAATACACTTCCTCTTTATTCTGTTAAGTGTCATTACTTTAAATGAAAACTAATCTATTACTTTTGAAAGGTAAAAATAGTGTACGTGACTCCTATTACTTTTGAAAGGTAAAAATAGTGTACATGACTCAACTTAAAATATAGAGTTGGAAGTTATTACTACAGTGACACAGGGTGGTGTACCTGAGGTGGGGATACGCTCTTTTACTGTTCATGACCAATCGTACTGCATGAGAACAGCTTTTTGAGACAGTGTTTCTAATTTGTAATAACTTATTAGTAACCTGAAAAGATACCACGTGCCAGGGAGTGGAGGGTGGGCTTAATAATAAATCTCACAAATATCTAGTCAATTATTCTTTTTTGACTGCATTATCTGTGTAGTTCATTGACAAGCTATTAATAGAATTTGCTGTTTGCGCAGTAATTTTTTCTTCCATGCCTGCTCTGCAGCTGCTGTGAGAAGGATCCTTGAAGTCAGGTGGTGAAAGCTGTGTTATATGAAAGAACACTTTACAACTGAATGTTGTAAAGATTGTTTTTTGTCAGAATGTATTGTGAACTGCTGCCTCACAGAGTAGATAGTTATCAATGACAGCAGTAAATGCATGGAGTAAAATGCATCACATAAACAAGTGTTTAGCAGTGATTAGAAATACGCTCAGTTTGCTCATACTGAAGAATCCAAACAAGTATTTGATACACCAATTAATGAGAAAGAAGATTCTTTTTATATAAAAACACTGTATCGTACATACATTTTGGAATATGGTTGTGGGTTTTTTTTCATCTTTCAGGTCTTTCAGTATTTTGTTGAATATACTGAATGTGTATTGAATATTGGCTGTACAATTCTAGGTGGGATTCTGTCGTTTCATATGCATATGTATTAAACTTAGATATCTGCAGTGAGATGGTCACGTAAGGATCCCTCTATTCTGAAGTGGCAAAGCACAGACATTTCCAAACAAGGACTCGTTTAACTTGAATCCTTACCCTCTTTAGGAAGAGTTAAAATGTGCTTTAGAGAGGATTTTTATCCATTAACTGAAAAGGAGGGTAGGATGAAAAGTTCTGACTTTCAAACATTTACAGTAAGGGCAGATGAATCCCACCCATTTCTAAAACTGGGTGTCTTAAAAGACCAATTCTTACCAGAATTTTGTGTGATTCAGCAATAGTAATAATTTATTCTGAAATTTAGTAACTTCTGGACAAATAAAAAAGCTTAAATTACAAAGCTTTTAAAAATATTTTGGTTTGTTTTTTTTTTAATGTTTATTTACCAAAAGAATTAATATTAAGGGAATGGACAGAGACAGTGAATGAGCACAAGAACTTACTTTTGTTTGTTATCTTCAAATATAAAACCAGAATTGTAACTGAAAATAGACATAGCAATTTTTAAAACGTATAAAAAGGAAAGATATTTTTACAGAATACATTAACAGCCTTTGTAATTCCTTGTCATAAGACATAAGGAAATCAAGAGCTTAGAACATTAATAGTAGCCTCTTTTACCCGACTAAAATAGGATCAGGCAGGCATTGTTGCTAAATAAATTTCATGTTTGATATATATTCCCCAGATCATTCAAGATAAATAATTAAAATGTTGGGGTCCCCCCAGGCCACAAGTTCTACTGACATGAGTATTATTTCAAAGGGAGGTGTTTTTTAAGTTTAAATCTGAATGCTATTTTGTCAAGATTCAAGTTAAGTGAAGTGAAAAGTTAGTGATAGTTCTACATCTATATTTGCAGCTATGAATACAGACACATTTTTGCATACAAATCTCAGACTCTTCGTATTCTAACCCTTTCCATAGAGAGGGAACATTTTGTGTAAGAGGAACTGAAGTTTATTCACTGTAATTTGTCTTTTGCAGTAGGAGATGCTTTGAAAGAAAGGAGGAGTTTTAGGGCTCTTCAGGCAGAAGCCTATTTCTTTTATTTGTCCTTATGTAAACCTTTTTTTCTTTTTTCTTCTTTTTTGTTTTTCTTTTTTTTTTTTTTTTTAACTTTTTCATCTCTTACTCAGTGTCAGAAATAGGAATTGGACAATTCAGCAAGGTATAGCTCAGGTAAATACCTGCAGGGGCAAGAAGGAGTGGAAGCACAGATGAGAACGCTTAGGGAGCATCTTTAAAACCGTTAGAGTTAACAAAACCTGAATATTAAATCGCTACCCTCAGAAACTGGAACTGATTTATCGTCAAAGCAAGAATTTTCATTATCTATTTCCTACCTCCATAACTGTCAAGTTTACTTGTATCACATCAAGACAACATTCTTAAGCTAAAACTCTTTCCTTTATTGTATAAGGTGTTTCAAACATTTCTAATCTCTGTGGAATTCAGACTTTATATCCATAGTCAGCTATGATTTTGCTTATGAACATAAAAGCCTCACAATCTCTATTTTTCAAGCAATGTTTTTAAAAAGGTTGTGTTAATAGTGTCCTGAGGGCTGATAAGCAGATGTCTTACAATACAGTCAATGAAGAGAATTTTGCATTCTTACCCAATTTTGTTTGGTTCTTATTCAAGAAAAATTATTGAGGGAGCAAACTGAAATCCATATTTTTTCCAAGAATAGCTTTTTTCTATATTTTATTGAAACTAGCAAAAAGTAAGAAAAAACTCTGCAATTCGAACTAGAACTGGGTGAAATTTGTGACAAAATACCTCTAAAATATCTCATTAAAATATTTATGAAAATTGAATAAGTTTGGATTGAGATACTTATTAAATTCATTTAACTGTTTCAAAAAAGAAAATGTCATTTTATCATTCCCCAGATGGATATTTTAATTTTTAGATGAAATATATAGCTGTTTATTTAATTTTCATCTTGAAATATTTGGTTTCCATTAAATTTCTTTTTCTTTTTTAATGTGCATTTTGATGTTTTTCCAAAGCGGTATTTTTATTTGAATCTTTAATAAGTTACTTACAAAAACGAATTTTTAGTGTCTAGATTTATTTTTTGTTCTCCAGTGTATTCTAGTGTAAATAAACTAACTCCACTATGAACCCTAGCTACTTTTCCTTCAGAATTCATGAACTGCAGGTACATACAAAAACCTACTTAGACCATCAGTTTTCTGAGAACAACTTTCTTAAAAAAATGTTCATACTGCTGACTATAGATGGTGCATAAATCAGAAAAGCATAAACAATGGGTGAGATGAGCACAAGAGCTTAGCAAGCATCCAAAACAAAGGGGAGTTCAACCACACCATAATGTAATATAGCGAAACTGTTTTAGACAGATCACTCAAATTTCTGAGCACATTTGAGATCATACATGATCAAAAGTAAAGACATCATGAGATTTACTCCACGTTTATATGAAAACAACTCATAGAATTATAGACTCATAGAATGGTTTGTGTTGGAAAGCACTTTTAAAGGTTGTCTAGTCTGAAATCCCTGCAATGAGAAAGGACATCTTCAACTAGATCAGCTTGCTCAGAGCTCTGTGCGACCTGACCTGGAATGTCTCCAGGGATGGGGTATCTACAACCTTCTGGGCAACCTGTTCCAGTATTTCACCACCCTCATCAGAAAAAATCTCTTCCTTATATCTAGGCTAAATCTACTTTTTTCTAGGTTAAAACCATTACCCCTTGTCCTATTGCTACAGACCCTATTAAAAAGTCTGTCCCCATCTTTCTTATAAGCTCCTTTGAAGTACTGAAAGCTACAATAAGATCTCCCTGCAGCCGTCTTTTCTCCAGGCCGAAGAACCCAAGTTCTCTCAGCCTTTCCTCATTGATGAGGTGCTCCATCCCTCTGATTCTGGCCCTCCTTTGGACACACTCCAACAGGTTCATGTCTGCCTTGTACTGAGGACTCCAGAGCTCGATGCAGTAGTTCAAGTAGGGTCTCATGAGAGCAGAGTAGAAGGACAGAAACACCTCTCTTGACCTGCTTTTGATGGCCACACTTCTTTTGATGCAGCCGAGGATACACTTGGCTTTCTGAGCTGCAAGTGTGCATTGCTGGCTCACATCCAGCTTTTCATCCATCAGTTCCCCCAAGTCCTTCTTGGCAGGGCTGCTCTCATTCCTTTCATCCTTCAGCCTGTATTGATAGTGGGGCTTGCCCTGATCCGTGTGCAGGACCCTGCACTTGACCTTTTTGAACCTCATGAGGTCTGCATGGGCCCACTTCTCAAACTTGTCCAGGTCCTTCAGGGTGGCATCCCACCCCTTAGGTGTGTCAACCACACCACTCAGCCTGTCATGTCCAAACTTGCTGAGGGTACACTCAATCCCACTGCCCATGTCACTGATGAAGATATTAAAACAGTACTGGTCCCAATACAGACTCCTAAGGGACACCACTTGTCACTGACCTCCATCTAGACATTGACCACTACGCTCTGGAGGTGACCATCCAGCTGATTCCTTATTCACTGGATAGTCCATCCGTCAAATCCGTATCTCTCTAATTTTGAGAGAAGGATGTTGTAGGGAACTCTGTCAAAGGCCTTACAGAAGTCCAGATAGATTACATCCATAGCTCTTCCCTTTTCCACCAATGTAGTCACTCCATCATAAAAAGCCACTAGGTTGGTCAGACAGGACTTGCTCTTGGTGAAGCCATGTTGGCTGTCCCAAATCACGTCCCTGTCTTCTATGTGCATGTGCCTTAGTATAGCTTCTAGGAGGATCTGCTCCATGATCTTGGAGCAGAGGTGAGGTTGGGGGGTTCGTAGTTCCCAGTTGACCTAAGTATATGGAAAAAAGCAATTTGGATCTCATCTATATAGAATCATAGGATCATTTAGCTCGGAGAAGACCTTTAAGATCATCGAGTCCAACCATCAACCTAACACTGGCAAAAACATCACTAAACCATGTCCGTAAGCAACATGTCTACCTGTTTTTTAAGAAGCTCCAGAGTTGGTGATTCAGTAATTTCCCTGGGCAGCCTGTTATAATGCTTGACAACCCTTTCAGTGAAGAATTTTTTCCTAATATCCAATCTAAATTTCACCTCGCATTACTTGAGACTGTCTCCTCTTCTCCTATCACTTGTTACTTGAGAGAAAAAATTGACTCCTACCTTGCTATGAACCTCCTTTCAGGTAGTTATAGAGAGTCATGAGGTCCCCCCTCAGCCTTCTTTTCTCCAGCCTAAACAACTGCAGTTCCCTCAGTCACTCCTCATAGGCTTGTTCTCCAGACCCCTTACCAGCTTCTTTGCCCTTCTCTGGACATGTTCCAGCACCTCAATGTCTGTCTTGTAGTGAGGGATCCCAAACTGAATATGTTTCTAGCTTTCCTTTCCTTCCTTTGATATAAATTTGTAAAAGCTTGTTTTCAGTTGCTTGTTCTGTGTTCAGTAGGTTTGTCAATTAGTCTGACAATAAATGCTTTAATATTTGTGTTTACTTTCTTTTTACTTTGTGAAGCATAGTAGTAATATCTTGTAGTAATATATTGTCCTTTCCTTCACTTACAAAGCTGAAGTAGAGACTGAATATAATGATTTCACTTGACTGGCAATACTTGAACTATTTTATGCTCTTGTGCTTAATACACCTCTTGGCTTGTATGATTCCTTCAGAATTTTGTGGCAGCTTGACTTTGAATGTGGCCGAGAAGTCAGATTCATTTTCACTGCAACAATCTTCCACAGCATTTCATGTATGATGTTTTTCTTCCTCTAAGTACACAGCTTTCATGTTTCCCCTGCCCTCCCTTAAAGGAATGGCTTTGAAGACAACTGGCAGTTTGCAGTCCTGAAATTCAATGTTCCAGTTCAGGATATTTAAGCTGGTTATATTTCCCTTTTATGCTTAGAACTACTGCCCAGATCTAAATGTAAGCTGTAGCAGTCAGTGAGTTCCATTTTCCAGAGATAAATATTAAAACCAAACAGACCAGAAACAGTGAGGGAGAAATGTAGATTTCCACTTTCTTCTATCATTTCTACTATTATTTTCACATTACTGTACTGAGCTAAGTCTCTTATTTGAATATAGTGATTTTTAAGACTAAAAAAACCACCAAAACCCCCAAAAAACTCAACAAAAAACCAATTAAAAAAAAAAACACCTACGGATTTTTTTTTATTATTTTTTTTAGTTCTGAAAGCTAGTTACAGAGGAATTGGATTGTTAACAGAAAAGCAGAGAATCAGAGAATCATAGAATTATAGCATTGCCTAGGCTGGCAAGGACCTTTCAGATCATCTAGTCCAACTACCAACATAAAGAGAAAAAAGGATTCACTAAACTGTGTCACTAAGCACTATGTCTACCTGTCTTCTAAATACATCCAGGGATGGTGACTTTTTCCTGTTATCAGTCTGAACCTTCCCTGGCACAACTTGAGGCCGTTTCCTCTTGTCCTATCACCTGTTATTTGGGAGAAGCCTCCACCTCTCTACAGTATCATTTCAGGTAGCTGTCGAGAGCGATAAGGTCTCCCCTCAGCCTCCTTTTCTCCAGACTAAACAACCCCAGTTCCCTCAGCTGCTCCTCTTAAGACTTGTTCTCCGGACTCCTCATGAGCTTCGTTGTCCTTCTCTGGACATGGTCCAGCACCTCAAAGTCTTTTTGTAGGGCCCAAAACTGAACACAATACAGAGAAGCAGTAGCATGCAACAAGTATTTTTTTAATGGTTTTTAAGATATCTGTTACTTGCACTTTTTGTAATGATTGTGAAGATGCTTGTTGCTTATACGTGATTTTTCTTAAGCAATTAGGAGATAAGATAGATACCTTCAGTCATCACTGTGCGAGCATGTGATAGCAGTTATGGGGACGAAAGTATTCCCTATTCTGTTCTATCACAATGTCAGCCCTGAGGATTTCTTTTTTTTTTTCCCTTCTGGTTTTTTTTTACTCGGATCAAAGAACAGTAAATATTTCATTAACAGCTGTTTTTACACTGAATCTACATGAGTGTTAATATTTCTGTATAGTTAAATCTGCATTTTAGCATTTTTAATGTGGACCATTCATATATTAACAGCTAAACATAGTTACTAATAATTCTGAGAATTTTTTTGCCATTAATAAGTGAGTTTGGTTTTGTGTGTTTCAATATCATCTTAGCTCTCTTTTCAGCTGCAGCATGATGAGCTGCCAACAGCGAAAATGTTAATTGAGGCTGTAGCTCAAGGAATACCTCATCTCTTGGAAAGTTCTTTTAACATAAACATTTGAATGTTTTTGTTGCAAAACTAAAAGGAAAATACAGACAATTCATATATTAAATTCATCAGTTTCAGTTCTACCATGGATAATTTTGAAGCCTCAGTCCTTTTTATGAACTAAATTCTGGAGCTACTAACATGAGTGGGAGTGTGATCCTAATTTCCAAAGTCTCTTTCATTTGTTTTATGAAGGCATGTGTATGTGGGTGGAACTAGATGATGATGACAGCTGTGAAATATTATCAGTCATCTGATCCTTCAAGTGTACTGTCAGGAAAATAAGAGAAAATAAATATTCTCAAATTTCAGGGGACATGAAATACAGTTTGATGTGATCCATGCCGTTGAAACCATAAAGGAGTTGATATAAAATATGCTTATTCCATGCAGTAATGAAAATCCTTACCAACCAATTCAGAGGATTAAACTTTAATCATTTCACATTAGAATGAGAGGAGCTTTAATATCCCTTTTGCTTTACTCTTGGCTTTCCAAAGTACTTTAGTGTCAACAAAAATAATATATGTAGTGTAGACTATAATTCCTTTTTCTTCCATATGGCATAATTAAAGTTTATATAGAATAAAACAAAAATCCAAACAAGAAAATAATCAGTCAAAAACCTAGTGAAATAAGAATACAGGACGTGTTGGGTTTTGGTTTTGCCGGGGGTTTTTTGTTTGTTTTTCAGAAAAACACCCAAAACTTCTTGGGAATTTACATTTTTCTTTGACTATGAGTTTTAAAGAGAAATTATATTAATGAATATGGATGTGTCTTTTAAAAAGAAAATAAGGACTGAAAAATATATTTAATTTAAAATTATAGACAGTAATACATAGGTTCCACTATCTACTCAAGTTAGTTTTAGTAAATGCGTTCAGATGTTGGATTTTGAGTTTTTTCTTACTTCCCTCTTTCAAAAAAGCTCTCAGAATAAAAAGTAATTAGTAAATAGTTTGTTTCAAGGGTCTTTGGCTCCACCTTGTGTCCATTGTGCTTTCCTCAAGAATCCGAGAAAGAAAATATACAATGGAATTTACTGCTTAAACTTAGAGAAAACTTTTACCATTGGCATCTGTGATGCTGGATTTGACCTCACCATCCACTAAAGAGTGATGAAGCTCAGAAACTCTGGTATTTTCAATTTTTTTTCAATAAGTATAAGATTCAAAATACAGTAACATTTCAAATGTCAATCAACCAGATTATGTCAGAATTTTTAACACAAAGATCATACATTTCCCTCTCCCCCTCTCTGCCCCCCCCCCGCTTCTTGTTAAGGAAGAACATATGGAAAACAACTGCATATTCCAGAGTTACATATATAGCAGTTACAAAATGAAGCTCAACCAGAAAGGAGCGCTCTGTGGGGCAAGAATGGAAAGGAGAAAATCTCTGTGGTCATTTTGCTATATTGTTCTAATTACAGACTTTTCTTTTCCCAGATCTCTTCCTCCCTTGCTTCTGGGATCATAATAAATACTGTCTTCTCTGAAGCAGAGGAAAACAAAGGACTGAGAAAACCACTGTTCAGTCCAGAACATGGGAACTCATTACTGACATTACTGCTCTCTGGCTTCTGTTAGAGAGCTGTCATTTCCTGATATACAAGGCGCAGATTGAATGTTGATCATGATGGTAGCTAGAGACAGATCTCTATGAGAGTAAATCAGTGTGGTGCAGAGATTTTCAATAACCTTCAGGGGCTTATATGTTAAATATTCTTGGTTTAGGGCCAGTGGAATTTGTCCTACTGGTTCTTTTGCTTTATTTATTTTCTAGTCACACAGCTTCACAAAAAATATTCAGAATTGCTTTCAGTCATAAGAAAGAAAGTTATAATATAGCTGGGAATGTGTTTTGAGCTTGATTTTATTAAGAGCTGATTACTACCTCAAGGCACTTTAGCAAGGAGACTTTGGCACAAATGGCAAGTGCCACATTTTTCATGTGCGTACTGAGAACACCAAGACTCTTCACCTCCTGCCTAGAAGGGGGCAGACAAACACACACACAATGAAATGATTCTCGAGTCCATCATTTCAGTATATACTAGGGAATAAATAATTAGAATATGCAGTTCTCTCTTTTAAGTGTCTCTACAGAGTCAGGTTGCATCTGTATGGCATGGCTCATTTTTCCTTGTGTCCAAATTCTCAAATACTGGACAACTCCTATGACAAAAAGATAATAATGCATAAGCCAAGGCTTTTATGCAGATGACTATCCTAAAACAAGGATGTGGCAATCAAAATCAAGTTGTGGTGAGATTGTGGATGTCTGTGGAAAAAAATCAGGAAGAAGTGGAGAGAACTCAGAACTATAGAATGCAAAGACCAAAAGAACCCCATAAGATGTGAAGGTCTGCATTATCGAAGAGGAAAACAGTTATCAGTCTGACAGAAAGCCTTGATGGTCTTGATGAAGTAACATCTAATACATTACCTATATAATGTGTTGATAAATTACCAAAACCAAAACCCACTTTATCTGTTTCTATTTCTAGTTTGTACTTCTGAAACCAGAATAAGCTTTGTATCTAGGTAGTCCGTCATATTCTGTCTTCTGTTTTGTAGTTGCAATAGTGTATAGCAAATCTCCATAGACCTCTTAGACACCTTCCTTTGCACAAGTATATCACCCACTCTGAAAATCTATGGATACCCCTTTTGTTCTCTGGAATAAAAGCTCTGTATAGGAGTATATAGGCACAGATTTAGTTATATAATGGCAGGTCCAAAGGGGAACACATACTATAATAAATGGCTATTGATTTTTTTTTTCTGTTTATGAAATTAAAACTATCTTGACTGTTTTAATTGGACAGATGTACTTTACAAGTTAGTTCTGTTATATGTCTTATTATTATTCATGGTCCAAGTAAGGCTATTTCTACTGTAATTGTTTTCATTATTTTATTTAAACATATTCTATGTCCAAGTAAGATTCTAACAAAACAGAAAAGGATGTAGATTCCAAGGTATCATTAAATTTCTGAATTCTTGATTAACTTTTAGGTGCCTTTTTTTTTTTTAGGAACCTGTACTGATAACATTTCAAATAAGTAAGACTCTAGGTTTGTAATTTTGCATTTAAGTTTGTAAATTAACCTTAATGTTTCACTTAGGTAATCCCTGTATCCTTTTTCAAATATATCCTATGGTACTTTCTGAAAATCCCATATATCTGCTCTTTAGGGACCTGAATGCATTTAGCAATTTGCCTCTAAACTTCGTCACTGTAATGAGATGCTGCCTGAAATTTGGTAACTTGCCTCATCAGGTAACCCAGTCCTGTACTGCAGTTAACCCTGATGCATGAGCAGTCCCATCGAAATCAGTTCACAGATTCACACACACTTAAATGCTTCATTTGATCAGGGTCAGAAGTGTGTATATTTCTGTATCTTCCCTACCATTATGATAACACTATTTATAGCTACATCTTTCATACTCATTCAGGTGTATAGACCTGATCCTTTACGCTTTCAACTGATTACTCACCCCACTTATGGCTACACCTACATATTTGCTCATAAAAGCTTAAAGTACTCTTGTAATTGCAATATTTAAACTGTAGCTATCACAATACTATGTATTACTCTGTTATCTTAAGTATAGATGAAACATATTGGTTAATAAATATAGAATGCTTTTGTTGAGGTTTCCAAACTGTGAAAATTTTGTAGGTATTTCTTGTTTGGAACAACTATGTGAATCCATATACTTCTCACTTACATTACTGGGGCTTAAAGTAGTCATCATACTCACAAATTAGTCAAATAGGTTGTCACAACAGCAGTTGGCTTTAAAAAACTCAAGCCGATAGAAGGCAAGAGACCCTAAAAGGAAAAAAGAATGTCAACAACCCAGAAAGAGATGTTTCTGTAACAGCAGCTTCATTTCTACAATAGCTTCAGGAAACACACAAAGAAGAAAGAAGAAAAAAGGAGGAAGAAACAAAAAATAACTTTCAACCTGGAAACTTGAGTTTGCAGAAAAAATATTTATTCTGAGTGACATACGAAGAAAATAAATTCAGACTTGAAGTCCATTTAATTTGAGTTAGGTTGTTTGCAATTTTCAAATGCAACATTTCAAGTGTTCAGTATAATTCACTGAAAGAGGTTATTTTATTAGGAATAAAGGCTGTTCAGTTATGAAAACAAATTAGTCTCAGTTGTAATCAGTTAAGGATCAAGCTGAATCATGATCAAAGAGCATCAATTACCTTATATATATTTGTCTGGTAAAATTCAAGAAAATCATTAGGGCTTGCTTTTGTGTCTCTTCTAATAAGGTAGAGCTAAATTAGAAAGTGTCAATTAATTAACAATGCAATATTAGCATTCTTCTATTGTGAAATAAAGGCAGATCTCTAGGAAATTATTGTGAAGTGAATGAATACTCTAATTGAAAATATCTAATTCAAGATTGTCACTGGTGATAATTCTTTCAGATCCTGTTGAGATGGTTAATGGTATACATGGCTGTCACAGTTCCTTGAGTCTCCCAGGGGCTTGACACAGAATATTTCTTCCCTTTTTCTTGAAATTCTCTGAAGAAAATTGACCATTCATATGCCTCTGAACATATGTTCTATGACAATTCATAGTCTCTGAAATTAAGTTCTTCAGAGAACTTAAACACACATGCACACAAATCTAGAGCACTCTAAAGTAAGAAATCCAGAATTCCTGGATGAAATAGCTGAAATGTAAGTCTTTAAAGTAAATCTCTCTTTTGCCCACTGTGTTGGCCTCTCCTCTGAAATCGTTCTTTTCAGACCAGGCACTTTCAGACATTTCTGTGGCTGGAACAACTTAAGTGAAGCCATCTAAGGTTTGATTTATAGTCCTGCAGGCAGGTCTCTCACTTCTTAGGCAAATTCCAAGTTGTTGAACTGCAAAGTCCTAATTAGCACTTATGTTAGGATATATCCAACAGTATCCTACTCTGAGACCTGGATGTGCACCAGATTGATTTACATGTTAGGGTCTGCAGGAAGAAAATACAGTCATAAGCAGCAAAAGGGCATCATGACGTTACAGCCATGTCCCCCTCAATAGAAGCCTCCCAGAGTACACCAGTGCTTCAAATTTCTCCATTTTATTGCTTGTTCTGCCTGTTCCAATCTGTACTTTGAAAATGTTTTCAAGGTGAAAATGTTGCAAGGTTCCTCATAAAAGGCTCTTAAAAATACGAATCAGTCATGAAACACAGAGAAAGTCATCAAATTAAGGGAAAACTGTTGAGAAGATAAATAGGGAGAAAAAATAAATGCTTGTTTTTCACAGGGGAGGGAGGTCACAGCAGCAGAGGTCCGTGGCCAGGAACGTCTTGTGGCCTGTCCTCTTCAAGCTGTTTGTATGAGGTACTGTAAGGAGGCTGAGTAAGACAACAAAATTTCTTGACTACTTCAAGGCAATAAAAGCAAAGTCTTGAGAACTGCAGCATTCTTCAAGAAAATGCCATATTAAGTTCAGCTTCGATAAAAGTAGTCATGCACTTGAAAATCAATGGTCCAAAACTTACACGCATAGTGATATGCTCTGAGCTAAGCATTACAACACAGGAATGAGATCTGGGATTTATAATGGATAGTTCAATGAAAACATAATTTCTTCATAGCAGTCAAAAAAAGAAATGGGCAAACAGGAAGTATTCCTATCCTAGTAAAGCTATATTGGAATTGGAAAAACTATGGGGAAGAACAAGAAAGATGATCAAAACTGTCTTTATGTTATGAGACAATAAGGCTTTTCAGTCTGGAAAAAGTAAAATGAGGAGGTACAGTGTAACAGATTTATAAAAATGTGAATCGAATAGGAAAGGTGAAAATGAAGGAGGATTTCTTAACATCTGGAGCACTAAATGAAACCAGTGTCTGACTGAAAGGGAAAAAAAAAACCCAAAACAACAGAGGTCTTTCTTTGCATAATGCATACTCAGGCTGCAAAATAAGTTGTGGTTGTTTAAATTTTAAATTTTAGATGTGATGTGTGTAAATTGAACAGGTTACTGGAGTAAAAATTCACCAGTGGTTATTACAGTAAATATTTGATCCTCCTATCTCTAAAGTCTAGGAGATTCTTCAGGCATTACATGTGGGATATTGGCATGATTACTTATGTCGTTGGCTTGCCTGAGTTTATATTTTTTAGGCATCATTTACCTGCCACTGTAGAGACATGAGACCAGGCTAGAGTGGCACCGCTGTCTGGCGCAGTATGGCTGATACTGTGTCTACCTGTTCCAACTGATTGGTTGATTGCCTTATTACCACTTTAATTGTAAAGTCAGAGAATAACAATATTGCAAAATACTGAGCCAACTAAATGAATGACAGGACAGTGCTGTCAACTGCTAGAAAGTACTGCAACAATTAATGTTTTCCAAAGCTTCGTATTGTCACAAATTTTTGATCAGGTGAGGACCTCAAGTTTAAAAAAAAAATATTTCTGTTCTCCTAATAGAAGATAAATACACCAAAATACAGATGTAAAATGATGTTATGATAACAATAGTAACTCCAAATATAAGAACAGTAATAACAGTAATTCAAAAATGGTATATTTTTAAATTTCTTCTCATAAATTGTACCAGTACTTTTGAATAACTGGTCCTAAGTTAGGAAAGTGTTTTGTTAACTTTGCTTTGTTTAAGCGTTTCAGAGGATCATTAGTTTTAATGACCTTTGATACACTACCAAGTTACACGACCAATTTACACATAGCATACTCTTAGAAAAATATTCTTTACGTTCCTATTTTGATACTTCAAGTAACATAAAATTCGCTGTTACTCATAGTGAAGCAACTCAGTGAACTCCTGATGACAGTTTTTGTCAGGGGCATATCTAGGAATGCGTATTTTATTAGAAAGGTTATGGATGAAGATTGGCTGCAAAACTGGAATTTTGTGAGAGCTCCAAAGTGATTCAGGTACAGTTTTTACAGAACATTTAAGTATTTACAGAGGCTTTCCTAATATATATATCTATATAAAGAAAAAATATTTTTATGACACTACAGAAAATTAACACTTTCTCTTTGGAAAATGTTTCTTGGTGACTCCATAGTGTGAGAAAATCAGGAAATAGGAGGAGGACTGTATGGTCTAGATTTTCCTTTCCTTTGCCTTATATAGACCATCTTTATATGTAGCCTCCAATATAAAATTTAATTTTAATCAAAATTGAAAGCTCTTAGGTTGTGTCTGTTCAACTCCCTTTCCTTCCTACCTTCCAAGGGAAGTAGAAATCAATGTTATTTTCAAAGGCCTTGGAAAGAGAATGAGATCTGGCATGGGTGCATCTGAACTGTAACCTCAGGACCATTTCTTGCGCTACTCCTAGGTGTTTATTCCGGAAAGAATGAATTCATTGTCCCAGACCAGGCGGGATACTAACAGCAGTACCAAATGGGTACACCCTGAGCCATCCAGGGCACAGGACCTCGGAAAGAAACAGGGGCAACCTTGAAAACCTTGAATCTTTCTAGGAATGGTTCACTTTCTTTGTGTATTCCTGGTGCTAAAGCTATTTTTGTAAACCCTCAGTTTGATCATGGTTTGACCTGCCTAAAACTGGCTACTTGAATGCAACGGAAAAGTGGGAAGGCCAGAAAAAAAGAAATCCTTCAGATGTATCCTTATATTCATTGTTTTCAGCAGTCTGTCTTAGATGTCTTACTGCTCACAGTGGTGATGGCTACAAATCTCATTCTTTTTTTTTCCTTCTCTTATCCTATGACACAGGTCTCTTAGGGATGTAAGAGTGTTATAAATTTTATTTAAGGAGCTAAATACTTTTGTACTTATATGTGGAAATATTCAGGATTATAATTCTAAACTTTCTTTGTGGATCTACCCTTAAAATTTATTTATGTTAGATTTAGAATACCTGTGTATTAATTACCTGTCTTAATATTTTTACTAACACTGTACAGACTCATTTTGGTTTGTCTTTCTTAGATAAAATATGAAAGTTGGGGTCTCAAACCTCTTGAAAATGGTTTCAGTGTGATTTCTTCACCACTTTACGTGCTGGGAAAATGCAAAAAGCTTATCCTACCTTCTGTTAGTCAAAGAATTTGTGTGAAGAGAAACGACATTCCTGATTAAAACAGAGTAAACATTTCAGTCTCTTAGTAAGAAACTTTTGTTCAGTAGTGTTGTGGATCCACAAGTCTGATTATAATTATGCCTCGTCTCTGATTCTATTTTGGGAGAGTAATTAGCCTCAGAAGGTTAATGTTATGTAGGTTACTTGCTAGTCAATGGCAAGAAAAGCTTAGCTATCTTTTGTTCAAGATCATTTACCTTTTTTGAGTCTGGTTTCACTCAGAAATCTGCAAAATAAGCAGTGGCAGCCAATTACTCAAGTTAAGTGGGGAGTGAGAATGCATCATTTACTTTTTAGCCTTCATTAAGCCTGGCCCTGCTGCCTCTTAGAGGTGGTACAAAGGGTGTTGCCCGGCAAAAGATAACAAGCAAGGAGGGGAAGGTAAAGACAGACTCAGTCATCCTGTAGCCAGCTTGGGTACTGAATCTATTCATATATGGGAAGATGTTCAAAAATACAGAGAGTATTTGGGTAACCAATTACTGTTGACTGACTTTCAGTAAGGAGTGTCCTAATTTCAAAGGATAAACATAGCATCACTTTCAAGAGCTTTTGACTTTATCCTATATAAACTGCTCTATTACAAGGTACTGAGCAAGTGAGAAAAAAAAAGAAAGCATTAAGCCAGTTTACGTATTTTTTTTTTAATATTCTATATTTTTTTGGGGAAGTTATTTTAATTTTTGCAATGAAAATAATTTTGGCCAAAAAATGTTGCCAAACTTTATCCACCCAAGATTTGACCTTATGAAATACTGCATATAGAAGCACATTCATGTACAGGTATTTTAACAAAATTAATAAAATACCTTCTTAAAAACTACCTGCAGTTGTTTTAAAATGTTTTAAAAATTCATTTAAGGATTTGAAAAGCTCAAAAGTTCTACAAAGCCCCCATAATATGGTGTTATAAGGAAAGAAAAAACAAGTACAATATTGTAATCAAACATATGCAAAGAATAGAATTAATGTTTTGTATACAAATATGCTTCAGTGTCTCAAAGTTTTTTTGACTGGTTAACAATGCAACCTCAAAGTTCCTTTATGGTAGCTATTCTTTTGCTTGATTTGATAAATTGGTAAACAGATTTCAGCGAAGGGTCTCTGCTCTGAGATGTCCATAAGTATGAATCATTGCTTGGGACTTCTACAGGTTAATCTGATCACAATCTGATCACAAAACAAAATCTAGAAAATGACGCTAAAATGAATAAAAATATGTCTAAATGGTCTTACTGTTTGGCTGACAACAAAATATTTCTCCGTTTTACCCCTCACTCCATGATCAGTCAAATAATACTTTGTTGCAATCAAATTAATTTATGACAATAGTCACAATGACCACTGGACAATAGGAGGTGCCAAATACTTGGATCTTGTTCTGGGCCTGTTAAAGTTGATATTCAGATACCCTGATAAAATGCATCAACGTGGTGTCAAGTGAGTTTGGATTACAAACAAAGCATCTGAGGCCAAAACTAGCTTGTATTTGCCTGCCAAGGTAATCATGAACAGTATGATACCATAGAAAGGAAGAAACAGCTTGGGTTTGGCATTAAAAAAAACAAAGCAAAACAAAACGCTTAACTGAACTATTATAGTTTATGTAGGATGTGGTGGCTTTCATGCCAGTGATTCCTGTCTTTCTATTGGAAATACAGGCTCAGTAACTGATGGGTCAGGGACTGCAGTTAGTCTCCACGTTCTCTGGTAGCCATGCTTGACAGTCATCTACTTAGTGTTATGAAAGCCATACCACGAGACTATTAAATAACCTGCTATTGAATTACAGTCTTACAACAAAATGGATTTATCCCCAGCTCCCTTGTGATTAATGAAGAGCGTGCTGCTGAGATGGAATGTAGCTCTTTTCTGTTATATAGATGGCATGTGCAATTAACACACTTTCCTGGTAGTTCTGGAAAGGGCAAGATCCAAATCATTCATGTTATGAAGAAACAAAGCCTTTATTTTCTCACTTGTCACCATGTGTAACCGTGAGAGTCCACTGATACAAATAATATGGGACTACTCCTTGTCATCCAAGCCAATCTTGTACTGGAAGCCTCTCTCCAATTTAGAATAAGTGAATCAAAGTATGTCCATTTCTATACAGCACTGATGTCTCTTGGGCCATCTTGTCATCTTATATCTGCTCATGTGATGGACCATATGTTGCCAGCTCTCATTCACTTTAACAAGAGAGAATAATCTCACACAGTCAAGGCCTTTACCTCCCTTTCTCTTTGCCCACCTTCTGCTTTATAGGAAGTCTTCCTCCACCATGTTTCACTTATATTCTGTGATGACATACAAAATCTGTGCACAAACACTGAACGATTCTGTCTGATACTGGGGATTATGTGAGTGTGAAAAATTCATTATGAACCTCAGGTTTGATTCTTTTTTTTTTTTTTTTTTTTTTTAATCCTGTCACAGTGTCCAGGTGTTCACAAGACATTTCAGTCGTTTCTAGAAAAAGTAAATTCAGAGAACACATTTGATAAAATTGAAAGGGGATTACAATATTGAATACTCCAAATACAAGTTATTTTAAGTTATTTTACTCCTGTGTAGGGAGGTAACACTGTGGGTCTGTAGCAATCTATCCAGAGACTATAAATTCCGGAGAAAAGTTTTGGAGCAGGTTTGCACCTTTTTTTTTTTTTTTTTTTTTTTTTTTTTTTAAACTTTCAACTTTAGGTGCAGTTCCAGGGAACAGACATACATGACCCATAAGGCAGCCTGGCTGAACTTTGGCAATCTTCTGGTCCAAACAAAATGTTTTGGGCAAAGAATGCAATCAAAAGAGAGCATCCAAGCTGCCTGTCAGTGAACTACATCATTGCAGACATTAGTCATCTGCTGAGACTGATTGGGACTATTAGCTAACAAAGCAGTCCAAAACATGAGTAGGACGAAAACTCTCTTATCAATTATTTTAAAGAGAAGAAGAAGAAAATTCATGTTCCAGGGAAGAAGATATATGGAGAGAAGAAGAGAATATGCTCAAGGCTGGAGAGAAACCTAAGGCAGGAAAGATATGAGTGTCATATCATTGTGGCTGGATATATGTATTTCTTGGGCAGTACAACAGAATAAGTTTCTTTTGTAAAGCCTGTAAACTCTCATCAAATCAGGGTATTATCCCTGATTCTGCAATAAAAATCATCATACTCACTAATTTAGGTGTTTGAGAGTATGAATGAACACATCAATTTATTCAGCAAGAATATGGGTAGTTAGGAGGACTAAACGGTCCATCTTTTATGTAAAAATATTATTTAATGTTTAATACTACACACTGTTGTCCAAAAAAATATATCAAAAGGAAGAGACACTACTGTAGTCTACTTGTATTAAAATATCTTTAAAAGCATGCAATTCCAGCATGAGAGATCAAAATGCTGCAACCAAAATAGAGCACAGAATGAAGGCCTTGGCCAGGGCTGTGAGAGTTGCCAATCTGGAAGCTGAAATAGGAGAACTTCAATATCAGAAATATTGAATGTTCACAATTCCTATTAATGTGAATGGGAGTTCAGATAGCTGCCCATAATCTTAGAATAATATAATCAGAATTCTTAAAAAAAGGTTCCTCAGAAGGTGATAAATAAACATGAGTAAACAGAAAAAAAAATTATTAGAAGTATGAGAAAGCTTTTTATAGACTGTTAGGTATAGTTCATCCACCAGTCTTTCACCTCCAGTGTTGTCAGATTATTTTGGTGTAAATCACTGTGCAGCTTAACTCAGCCTACAGATTTATACAACATGAGGAAGCAGTCCAATCTTGGAATCAGTGATTTTTATTTAATCTATGTGGCCCTTTAAATATAAAATCTCTCTTTTCATGGTTATGTTTTCCTTTGAGCAGAGAAATGACAATATGTATGTGAAAGACAATTATTCTGCTCTGGTGAATTTCGTCCTTTCATCACTGTCCTCCCAAAGTACTTTCTGGAAGTCGAAAGCATGCCCTTACCCCATTTCTTATCCCTGAATGAGGAAACAAATGTGAATACACTGTGGTTCTGTTCTAAAATACCATGCATGGTCTAAAGTGTCAGTTAACATTAGTGTTGGATGGAGTTTTGCACTAACTTTCAATTGAAAATAGGAAGCACTTCCAATCAGCAATTCCCTTAGAGCAGAGAAGGTGGAAAATTGGTTTTATAAGCATACAACAAATTCAAATGAGTTTTTCAATGTTTTCCTTGTTAATTTTGTATGTGAAGAGCCTGCAGCTGATGGAAAATTTTCCCATTATTTTTGAATTACTCATATTGTCTTTATATTCATTAGGTCACCTTCCATGATGCCTGAAAATGACTACCAGTAATTTATTGGCATGTAGGCCATATTAATCAAACATCCACAATGTGTTCTGGTATTTTAAGTGTGCCTCTTTCAGAAAGGAGTAGCACTCCATACATATCTGCTTACATTCCAACTTTAAACATGAGATATTCACGGGTCCTACGGGAGAGAAGTGGCTTGCAAAAACAAGATAAGAATTTTGTCAAGGGCATTCAGAGATAATAGTATTTCCCTAGACTATTGACAGAGTTCTTCAAACAGTTGTTTTGATTTTAGATTAAGAACTTTGTTTGTTTTCCTCCCTGGAAAGAACAATGAAGTGGCAAAATATTCAGTAGAGAAGGTAAGCAGCCGAAACACCTCCAATTCTGTTGAATATTTTAAAATAAACCACTATTAATTATAGGAAAAATGTTGCTATTGAGGAGGAAGGAGAGAAAAAAAAACCCACCACAAAAACATCAACAATGTGAGGCTGCTCCCAGAGCATTTTCACATAGCAAACTAAATTGTAGTTTATCATGATAATAGCATAAAGATTTATTCCAAGGTTGGCAGGTTGATGTAACCTATTGTTAAATAGACCAGGCTCACTAGCTATTGAATTTCTAGAAAATGGAGTAGATTCAGTCTTCTCAGATTCCCCAGAGAAAAAGCTCAGAGGTTAGATAAGTGATCCATGTTCACTAACCCTCTCTCCTTTTATTATTTTTCTGAGAGACCTAGAAAAACAGTTCAGTTTTATGTTAACATTGGATATTGGATGGTCTATTGCCTCATGCAATAGATTAACTTCAAAAGGTCTCTTTTGGATAAAAAGTGAAGAAACAATGAAATTTTGGGTATTATAGGTCAAAAATGCCTTTAAGTTACTTAGGAAGGGACCTTAAAGACTTTTGGACCTTTTTTTTCTGCAGCTATAATAACTATATATAACTGAATATAGTGGGTATGTTACTTGGTTAGCTTGCACAGTGTTTTCAAAATAGAATCACAGAATCATAGAATCATAGAATGGTTTGGGTTGGAAGGGACCTTAAAGATCATCGAGTTCCAATCCCCCTGCCATGGGCAGGGATACCTGCCACTAGAGCAGATTGCTCAAAGCACCATCCAGCCTGGCCTTGAACACTTCCAGGGTTAATTAAATGCTTATCATGCCAAGGAAATATTGTTCTGCATCTGATGGGTAGATACAGTCAAATAGTCATAGAAAACTAGGATTTGCAGACTTTGGGTTACAAAACTTCAGGGAATTAGTATCTCTGCAGGCAAATATGTTGAAGGATGTGAACTATCACTGAATCAGCAAGAAAGTTCTGCTGAGGGTATAGCGTATCTGCTACTTTTAGATTGCATCCTACCTTCTTTGAGAAAAAAAAAATAACAAAAAATAACAAACCAAATCAAACCAAAACAAAGCTATGATAAAAGTTAAAGGAGTATCTAGCCACAAAAAATAATCTTCTGGGTATTTATTACCCATATCTGATGATAAGGACAACCAGAAATGATTGATTTTGCATTAGTCTAATTTACAATCGTTTGCAGTTTCACATTTTACTATTAATTTCTGTCCATATTCGAATATACTCTAATTAGTTGTGAGTGAGTTTTGACCTTGGGGTTTTTTCTTATTTTTTTCTTGGCATTATGTGGAAGATTGTGTACTAGGTTTTTTGTAGGTGTCCTTGTCTGATGTGACATTGGCTCCACCTGCAGTTATAAATAGGCTTGACCTAAAAATCTTTCTTCCTCTTTTCACCTAAAGAAGAAAGTTTTTTATTTTTCTCAGTTCACTATGACAGGGAACAGGCACACATATGTACTCAGGCACTACTTCGGTGTTTTTTGAGAGTCTGAGAGTTAGAAGGGGCCAAAACCATGGTAGGGAGTGTTTTAGCAATGGATTAGTATCAGGACTGGCGATAAGGGAGAGAGTCCTTGCCCTACCCTTGTTCTATTCACTGCAATATGTGGAGATATGGATTCTTGTGTTTGCTTCTACATCTTCTCTACCCTTTATGCAGCACCTTTACATCTTGCATAAGTGGGAGAGAACCTTTGCTCCCTTGTTCTGCACCCAGAAAAAACAGTGGTCGTTGCAATTTGTCCTAGTCTCAGCAGGACATGCAGGAGCAACCTAGTCTGACCAGGTCTGGTCTAATGTTTGCGAGAGCACAGCCATAAGGTTGTTACGAGGATAAGAGCAGTAATGAGCCAGACAACATTATCTCTGAAATAAAGAAGATTTTTTTTATGACAATAGTTGTGAAACACTGGAACAGGTTACCCAGAGAACTTGTAGATGCCCCATTTGTGGAAACAATCAAGGTCAGGTTGGACAGGGCTCTGAGCAACCTGATGTAGTTGAAGACCTCCCTCCTCCCTGCAACAAGGGCAGGTTGGACTAGGTGAGCTTTAAAAATCTCTTCCAACCCAAACCATTCTATGACTCTATGATCCTTCTATGATAAGGAACTCAGTCAGATTTCTGTGGTCTTTCTAATTGCTAGCACTATTGACTCAGATTTTACTACTGTTGTATATGTGGAACTACCTATGTCTCATATGCCTGGTTGGTTTTTTGGCAGTCTTTATCAATACTGGAGATTTTATATACTTTTAAAACCTGTTGACTATGGTCTGTTTCATGTGAATTTTTTTCATGAAATTCAGAAAGAAATTTTCTTAGTAACTAGCAAAACTTCCCTCAGAAACATAAAAGTGACAAAACATTCTTCAAAACATTTAATCACTGCAACGCCAAAACCAAAATGCGTTCTAGGCTATCTCATAGTTTAAATAACAACTTTGAAAAGCAGAAATAATCTTAAATGGATGGAGCAATATTGGAGTCCATACACTCAGTTTCTAGTGGCAGTTTTAAGGATTTAAGCATATCATTTCCTGGTTCCTGTGAAATTTTCTTGTGAAAATCCTAAATAACAAAGTGACCTTCATGGATGTTAGTTTTACTGTGTTTAAGAAAAAAAAAAACCACAAACACACATAGTATTGCTTGACTTCCTATATCACCAGTTCTTTTACACACGTTAGAAGTCAATACAAATTGAGTCCTTGGTTTCCTCTGAACAAATTTTTTTTATTTCTTTCAACTATTAAAGGAGACAAGGCTCTTTTTGATCACTGCACTTTATCTATGTCAGTAAAAGCCAGATTCATTAATCCAGTTGAAGGAGTTACTTGCATGAACAATCGTGCACCACTCATGATATAGTTTTCCAGTGAGGGACATTCCCAGTCTGTCCCACTGCGAAATTTTCCTTTCAAGGACTATTGTCTTTCCACTAATAATAGCATGTCACAGTGGAGTCATACAGAAATCTAGGTTGGAGATGGCCTCTGTGATATGCCTGCTTGTGCCTGTCCTTCCTTCTGACTGGCAACACTGAATAGAAAATAACCTGAGAAAGTTTCTAGGTCTCTGCAGTCCTGTTTGATTATATAGGTGTGTTTTGTTCAATAGATAACTGGATCCAATGTAATTATAATGAAAAACACATTTTTATTACACAAAGCAAAAAATTTGAACCTTTCCTGTGTATTTGTGTGAGTTAACCCACAACGATTTTTTAAAAAAATTACTATTATTCAACTGAATCATTGTTTTCAAATGGGAATCTGTTCTGTCAAACTTTTAAACAGTGCAGGTAAAGACGTTAATATTTTAAAAAAACCACACCATAGAATAAAACTGTTAGAATCTAACAACCCTTTGTTAATAAAAAAACACCACCAACAAAAACAAACACCAAAAAACACCAAAACCCACCAAAAAACCCAAAAAGAGTTCTCATCATTGTTGCACTACATTATTGTTGTGACTGAATTAAAGGCAGGAACCTGAGATGTTACCTTTATGAATCCCATGTTCTTTTTTACTATTTAATTTTTTTAAAGAAGGAACAATAGCTTGCTTCTTTTTTTTTTTTTCAGTTATTGAGGGTGAAAGTCAAGTAGGTGTCCATGAAATTGTCCTTGAATATGGCAACAAGGGGATTCGGTAGCTTAAATATAAGTATTTGTTGCCATTTTAGGCATCAGATGCTTGGCCTCCAGCTGCAGCTGCAGAAGGACGAAGGTCTTTCATAAATCTTATGTTGTACCTAACAGCTTCATGTAGAGGTCATGGATAACTGGGTCGCACTCACATTCAAGTAGTGTGAAACTTTACGTGCTTCAAGACTTACATCTTCAGATACATTGATGGGGCATAAAGAATATAGAGGAATTAAATAGGGAAGAAAAGATAGGGGTTGAAAGGATGTTCTGTTCCTGATTTTAACCTCTACTCATTTTTAAAAAGAAAGAAATCGGAGATTTTGCCTTAATCCCTTGACTTCAATAGCTAGGCTTTTATGAACATCATCAAATATCATAGATGTTAGAAGTAGCAGTAATATAGTTGCTTTCCTGAAACTTCATCCTCTTGATGTAGAGAAGTTCTTTGTATTATATTTTCCTAATTATTCTATGATTTTGATACTTTAAAATCAGTGAAAACTGGCACTAAGCATACAAAAGCTATACCAAGATTTGTGTTTTGGTACACGTGGCAGCATCAGAGGTTTGTCTTTAGTGATCCCATCATTATCACTACACAAGTCTGCTATAAAGTTACAAAATAGTGTTGTATTCCAGAAGGTGTCAGCAGAGTATTAGAAAATAAAAATGAGGATGCTGTCTAAGGTCTATGGTGTTAAGAAATTTCAGTGGTGAAAATGGTATTTTTTTTATGTGGTGATTTTTACAAATAAATCTTTGTCTGCGACAATTACTTGTTACTCTTTTATCATTATTGAAAAGAAGGCCTGTATTCCTGCGCTATGAATTAATAAATTAGAAGATACTGAATATATATATATTGCTGAGAAAAAGGCCTCAGATCTATGTATTAGTCTGAAACTAGGAAACAAGGAAATTCTCTGCAAAGATGACAACATCACTTCCACTAGGCTGAGGGAGTAATCTGATGTTTAGAGCTGGAGCATGAGAAACTTCTTGCATAGTTGCATGATGAAGTCTTTTATTAATCCCAGAGCCGTAGCACAGCTTGAAAATGAGTGCAGAAATGTAGAGCATTTGATTATATATTGATTTGTATTCCTCTGTCTCTTCTCCTCTGTTAGTAGCTTGATCCTGTTTCCTATCAACTCAGTGAAAGAACTCTTAAAGATTCACTCACATGAAGCACCTCACATAATCATAGAATCATAGAATGGTTTGGGTTGGAAGGGACCTTAAAGGTCATCTAGTTTCAACCCCCCTGCCATGGGCAAGAACAATTCCCACTAGTCCAGGTTGCTCAAAGCCCCATCCATAATGCAATGTTACATCTATACGCATATTAGTAACTGAAATCACAATACAGGTAACAAGAATGTTCAATAATTGTATTGATTTAAGAGTGGAATGAGTAATTATCACTAGTCAATAACAGTAACTGCATTAAAAAAAAAGAGCTAGAGAAAGATACAGGCGTGTGAGGGTGGCCATGCATATTTTTGAAGGAGCTTCTAAACTAAGTCATTATGAAATTATTAAAGTCATTATTAAACTAAATAGAAGATGGAATGAAGCTGTGTGTCACTGTCAGAGACTGGACTCTGAGAAAACTGGTGCATTCTATTTGTCTTTTTTCTTACCTTCTTAATCAAGAATATGAATAGAGCTTGGTCTGTAATGATCAATAATACTAATAAGAACTAATTGTACTTTCCTTAAGTAGAGAGGGAGTGGTTGCACCAAAATTATTAGGGATAAAATGATAGAAAATATAATTTTACCAGAATTACATTCTTGTACATAACTGAGTTTATATAATGTAACATTAAACGATATTGAGTTCAAAAACATTAGAGTTTCAAGTTTACACTGGAGGAAAAGTAGCTTACAATGCACTCTCAAAGGCTACAGCATACTCACCCCATTGGAACTCGCTCTACAAACTGAGTTATCACAAGTTCTGCAAGAGAATAAGCAATGCAAACAAATAAACAAATTGCCAGGTGATGTATGCTGAATCCCTTCCCAGACTTTTATACAATATTTGAAGAAAGATGGGAAAAATAGTGTTTTCTAGGCAGTCTCCTCATTCCTCAAGGCTGGTGATGGTGGCTATCCCTTATGAACACCATGCAAGAAGGGAGGGTTCTTACTCTCTTCCATCATCACTGAGAAGCTGCTTGGTAATGACAGTTATTAAGAGCGAGCTGACTGCTATTGCAGTACCAATCCCAGCCTAGGGCCTTCTAATTGGTGGCATTTTTTTTCTCTTTTTAGGCCAGAGCCAATTTTAGTTTTATGGTACCCTAGGGTCCAATTTTCAGGCTTTTCTTGGCTATGAAGAAGGGTTACAAATCATTTAAAGGGCAATGAAAATGAGATTCTTACCTTTATGTGATTCCAGAAACTCTTAATTAATGATAAAAACTTAGAGATTTTTTTAATACTGTTATGTCCATTTTGGTTTTGCTGGTCATAAGGAGAAGTGACTGAAAAAAGGATAAACGTGGAAATATAAAATAAATAATGAACTTTAAAAGATGTAAGGTATGTAGGAGAGCGTCGTTATGCAATTAGCTTTTTTTTTTTTTTTTTTTAATCTTAGCATTAGGCCAAAGATGTTCCATCCAGGAATGATGAACCATGTTACTGTTTTACCTTTCCCTGTGTTTGGATGAATTTATTGGCCATTGGAGATTGTTTTTGTACATGACCATGCTGAATAAATGACAATATGCCAAATACAGTCAACATGATAAGTATCTGCATATAAGACTGAACTAAAAATGTGATCAGAGTATTTCCTTGTTGAACATCCATCATGCTTTTTCATGAAAGGAATCTTAACATGACTCTTCTTTCAGATATTTGAGGTTTTCTTGGTCATTCTTATCTAGAAAATTTCATAATGAAGAAAGATCATATTATAAGAAGTTTCATTGGTTGTCATGTATCTTGTGCAACTTCAGAGCACTTGTTTAAATAATTTGAATGGGTCAAGACTTTGAAGTTTAAATAAGCTCTGAAAGGATGAAAGGATCAAGGATGAATTGCAGTTAATGAGGTTTTCAAGTTCCCTCTTTAAGTGACTTTTATGAACAAAAAGAACTACAAAGATTTGCCTTTGAGTGAGTAGTTTCAAGGTCTGTAATTGAAAATAAATGTACAAAACACTGTAGCATTAAATTAGGCATGCGCATGAATATATTAAAATTCAAATTTTTTAAACAGACTTTCTGTACTTACCAGGTACACCTAAACTGTAAGTAAATAACTATTTCTGATTCCATTAGCATTTATTGCTCATATTCTTTAGGTGAACCAAGAGGGAATTTTCTTGAATGCAAAGCACATAACTTTCCTTGCCACTGAGTACAGAGTTTATTCCAGTCACCTGCTAATGAAGAAGGTCCCTTCCCCAAGGATCCCCTAGTAAAGAGGCCTTCTCTCAGGGTGTTAGGAGGGGAAGTCAATTGAATTAACCGAATAATGCTTGCATGTCAGTTACAAAACATTTTTTAGATAAAACAAAAGATGATAAATTTTAACACTGCAGAGACTACACATTCATATTTGAAACTGTAGTAAGAAGAGAACTAAATCACATGGTCAATGATTTAGCGTCATGTAGATAGTCCTCAGAGTAGGGTAAAGCAGCCTTACTCAGGGTCATTGCTAAGAAGAGTTTTATCACCTTCAGTGGCAGAGTTGCAGAGACTTTCATACTACAATCTCTTTTCCAAAGAGCAACAATGTGTTAAGTGTGGCTGCACAAGATGGTCCGCCACAAGGAGGATCCATGAAGTAGAGGACTAGTAGTGACAATGGACAAAAAGTGGTCTGTGAAATGAAGCGAATACTGAAAGAAATACTGAAAGTCTGTTGAGAACCTTCCTTCCAGCTACTGACTTGTCATCACTACAGTCGGGATTGCTAATAAAGCACAACAAGGTTGTATATTTATTGCTTTGAAGGCAAGACGTCTCAGGAGGAAAAAAACACAAACTCTGACAATGTCTTTAAAGGAGATGGTGAGAGCTAGCTTGGTCTTCAGTAATTTGAGGTTAAAATTTCCATTTTATGTAAGTGTGGTTGTGGGATTTCACTATTTGCCAGTGTGAAATTATATTTAACTCACTATTTTATGATCTCCATTATCTGTCAACAATCTATCAATAATCCTGGTTAACAGGAGAGGTGCCAGATGACTGGAGGGTGGCCAATGTGACGCCCGTCTACAAGAAGGGCCGGAGGGATCATCCCAGAAACTACAGGCCTGTCAGCCTGACCTCGGTACCGGGAAAGATCATGGAGAGGATCATCCTGAGTGAGCTCTTAAGGCAAGTGCAGGGAAGCCAAGGGATCAGGGCCAGCCAGCATGGGTTTATGAAAGGGAAGTCCTGCCTAACGAACTTGATCTCTTTCTATGACCATGTGACCCGCTTTCTCGATGAGGGGAAGGCTGTGGATGTTGTCTACCTGGACTTTGGTAAGGCCTTTGACACCGTCCCCCATGGCGTTCTCCTGAAGAAACTGGCGAATCATGGCATAGACAGGTGTACCCTCCGCTGGATAAAAAACTGGCTGGATGGCTGTACCCAGCGAGTTGTGATTAATGGAGCTAGATCTGGTTGGCAGCCAGTCACCAGTGGTGTCCCTCAGGGCTCAGTTTTGGGGCCATTCTTGTTCAATATCTTTATTGATGATCTAGACAAGGGGATTGAATGCACCCTCAGTAAGTTTGCAGATTACACCAAATTAGGTGGGAGTGTTGATCTGCTTGAGGGTCGGAAGGCTCTACAGAGGGACCTGGACAGACTGGATCAATGGGCCAGGGCCAATGGGATGAGGTTTAATAAGGCCAAGTGCCGGGTCCTGCATTTCAGTCACAACAACCCCAGGCAACGCTACAGGCTTGGGGAAGAGTGGCTGGAAAGCTGCCTGGCAGAAAAGGACCTGGGGGTGTTGGTGGACAGCCGGCTTAACATGAGCCAGCAGTGTGCCCAGGTGGCCAAGAGGGCCAATGGCATCCTGGCCCTGTATCAGCAATAGCATGGCCAGCAGGAGTAGGGAAGTCATCGTGCCTCTGTACTCTGCTCTGGTGAGGCCTCACCTCGAGTACTGTGTTCAGTTCTGGGCCCCTCACTACAGGAAAGACATTGAAGTGCTGGAGCATGTCCAGAGGAGAGCCACCAAGCTGGTGAGGGGTCTGTAGAACAAGTCATATGAGGAGAGGCTGAGGGAACTGGGCATGTTTAGTTTGGAGAAGAGGAGGCTGAGGGGAGACCTCATTGCCCTCTACTACTACCTGAAAGGAGGTTGTAGAGAGGCAAGTGTTGGCCCTCTTCTCCCAAGGGAATAATGACAAGACCAGAGGAAATGGTCTGAAGTTGCGGCAAGGGAGATTTAGATTAGATATTAGGAAGAATTACTTTACTGAGAGAATGGTCAGGCACTGGAACAGCCTGCCTAGGGAGGCGGAGG
>NW_015094510.1:7457462-7610671 GCF_001431845.1 Calidris pugnax | reverse complement strand
TTAGTTGGTGGGTGGTGGTTTTGGGTTTGTTGTTCTTGTGGTGGTTGTGGTGGGTTTTTTTGTTTGTTTGTTTTGTTTGTTTGTTTGTGGTTTTGGTTTTTTTTTTGTTTGTTTTTTTTTTGTGGTTGGACTCGATGATCTCGGAGGTTCCTTCCAACCACTAAGATTCTGTGATTCTGTGATTCTGTGAAGTAAGCTCGCCATATTTTCAGGTAGAAACTTGAGCTAGTGTGATCAGTTCTTTGAGTGTTTGTTGTCATTTTGTTCTGTTTTAAGTACGAATTTTTAGGAACCTAATCTGTCTTTTGTTGCTAACTGAAAGTACTGGGCAGAAAGGTTAATCACTGGTATGTATATGGAGTTTTCTTAATCAGTGATTAAATTTTGCTGTGCAAAGAGAAACAGGTGATGAGCAGAATGCACAGTATCAGATTAAAAATTTGGAGAGCACACGGTTTAGCTTTGATCAGTTTTAAGAAGCTGCAGCTGTAAGGCTGACATTCTTAGTTTGGCTATTTTAGTAACTGATCATTAAGAAGTTTCAGAAAGAATATTGCAGCACTATGATTTACATTCCTGAATGATGAAATTGACTTTTTTTTCCTAAATCTTCTGCATTCTGTCCCCCCTTATCTTGTAACAGATTACATCTTACTAGCAAGATGGGCAATTTTGCCATCTGCTCTGAATTTCAGATAGACTTAAAATGAGCAGTTATTTTAAAGTTAAGTCAGATGAAGGACAACACAAAGCAGAATTTAGATATCAAACCTTGAACATTTCATATACCATTAAGATACATACATTTTAAAAATTACTCTTCAGAGATTCACATGAACTAAAAGAGGAAGTTCACCTGAGCACAAGAAGTCTACAGTACTAGTGTGGACCAAATTATAACTAATGACATACAGGTTTTGACTAGTTCCCTGTCCTACTGCTTTGGATCCTTGACCTAAACAGTTGGGTCAGCTGGAAGTGCCTTTGAAATGAAACCCCTCAGATAAAAATACTCAATTTTTTAATGAGTCTCTGATCTGCTCTATTGCCCCCTGCAACAAAAGGGTCTGTACAACCAAGGGTCTGTGCAAAGACCAGGAAAAACAGAAATAAGTACTATTGAGTAGCTGGATAGAAGACCACTCCAGTCTTTTGATATTTGTTTGTCTGCATTGCATCCAGACTTTCTAGTCACCCACTGTGCACATCCCAAGAGGGAATATTTAACTCTTCAGAGAACAAAATATAACAGCCTTCTCAGGCAGTTATAAACTATATAAGCTAAACAGGCATAAAAACTGGCTTGCAAGACTGTTTATTTTCTGGAACCAGTTTCTGGAATGGTTTTTCTGCATGCCTGGCAAAACTGCCAGTCAGTGCTGGGCATCAGTATAGGGCATGACAGAAGATATTTCCAGTTGGCAGTATGTGTGAAGCTACCCTATTTTAAGGAAGTGATAGATTTTAATTACATAGTGAGGAGAGACACATCATGCCAGATAACTTATCCTCAGAGCCAGAGGACAGAGACTGGGCCATTTTCTTTATTGGTATAGATTTTGCTGCATAGCTATGTTATTCTACAAAATAATAGAATGAGCTAGTGGCCAAGCAACATGAACCAGCTCACACAAGCATTGCTTTAAATTACCTCCTTCCATGTCAGAGTTTATTTAGGAAGAACTTTCTGGAGTGATCCAAAAGCATCAAAGATACTGAAAAAATAGTTAAGTAGTGTGGGGGGCTCAAGTTCCTTTCTTTATTTAAAGAGCACTTTGTATAGACATAGGCCATAACACAAGCGAAGAATACCATCTGTATTACATCTGTCATTAAACCAAGCCAAAGAGATTCTACATAAAACTTTTGAGAGCTTTGGAATCCCACTGGCACCCAAAAATCATTTGTAAGGGAAGTGTTATTCACTGCATTAAAACATCGGAGGCTTGGTAGATTTTTTTTTTTTTCTTGTAAACAACAACTGACAATAACTTTTTTTTTTTCCCAATACTGCAAAAGGAACCAAACCATCAGATTCGTGTTCTCCTTTCTCCTGGATGAGATTTCTGGTTTAAGTGTAAGCAAGCAGACCATAAACACTACTCAAAATTAGTGGTTGGATTGCTAGGAGTTGCAGCTGGAGGGGAGAAGAATCTTGTTCTGATCTACAGGGCTCCTGTCAATCTACCCTTGGCCCCTTTCAAACATCAAGAAACCCATAGAATTAGCTACTGGATTAAAAATAGGGCAAGCTTTTTGCCAGTTTATACTCATTTACTTTATCTGTTTTTTGTTTCTACAGATTTTTGGCCAACTTTTCACACTTTTCAGTACAAGCTGAGAGACTGTTCATCCCCAATTAGTATTGCTCTTATCATTGCTCCAGGTACAGCTGTCGAAGTATCTTTATATTCTTCTTTAAAGTCCTTCGACCAGCTAAAAATCCTACTTCTAATGATATAATACAACAAACTTTCCAGTCTGTGGGCTTAATTCAACATCTGCTAAAACAGATGCACAGACATACACGTGGGGCCAGTAGCTAGGCAGTTTTCACCTGAGTCTTATATAAAGGAGATGAATGCAAACTTGCTTATTTTTCTTTACCGTGTTAGTTGCAGATTACAAAAGAGAGATTATGGTGGCATTTAACTAAATTACATTTAGATGCAAACTGTAAGTTTAAAAAACAGATGACTAGGTGACCAACTTTCTAGAGCTAGAAGAATTTATTATAGTTAGATACTGGCTGTATCCAAGCCTATCCTTGGAACACAGTAATACGAAAGAAATTTTTAGCTCTTATATAAACTTTTAAATTTTGTTAAGGGATAGTAGAAGATGTCACCTTTTCCAGCTGCCCCAGCTCACAACCCTCCTGCCCCACCACTGGAGCCCATCCCAATCCTGTGGACCCAAGATCTCTGCCCAGGCTGAAGGACATGGATGCCACTGTTGCCTTTGCAGGATGCCTTAGGTGTACCAGTATGGACTCTCCACCTGCCTGATACTTCTGCCCCAATCTGAGGACCCCCTAACCCTTTGATGGTCCAGTATACCAGTGAATCCACCACCACACACCTGGTTTGGGGTAGGTACAGACACTCTCCCCCAGCTGCTGGTACCCAGCACACAGGCTGTGACCCATGGTCCTGATCCAGGTGCTGGCGCTAAGCCTCTCATTTGCCTCACACCCATTTCCACCTGTAGCTGATTTTCAGGGGCACACACTGTTCCCATCTCAGTGGCTGGAGTTTAAAGACCCCGCTGGTTCCAGTAGTCGACAATGAGACCCCACTGCCTCCAGTGCCTGATGCCACAGGCCAGAAGCATCCACACCCCAAGTCCGACTCCAGCAGCTGGTACCAAATCCTCTTTTTCCCCAGTATCCCATTTGACAAGGTCCTTGATCAAATAATCATACTGAAACAAACATCCCTACTTTCCATATACCCTTATAAATTAGTGTGACTGATCTGGTATGGTTGTCCATACTGTATCCCTTACTGATTGTTCATTAAGTTTGCTCATCATATATAGATTCATGTTCATAGCTTCCTTCTTTTCTGGTTATAACCTTCTGTCCTGAAAAGGTCCTTTACCACATACCCTTTAAGGAGTAGATGCTCTCTCCTCCTACATACTATTTCATATTGCATTTTGATTCATCGTGCATGTAAAGTTACCTGCATACTTAAGTCTACTGCTGAATTGTTCTCATGAAAGTTAATATTCATGAAGTGCGGTAGAATTACTATATAAATTGATGTAACTGTTTTCACAGATTTCACTGTTAGAATTACCGTGAAAATTGTGTTTTCTGAGGATTTGGGATTTTTCTAGATTAGGTGGTCTTTTTCTCTTTTTGTAGCATTTGTGTAGAGAATCCAATAAAAATGAGATAATTAAGAATAGCTCCAGAGGAGTTAAACTGGTAACTTGGATAAACTGTAATAACACCTTTTCCAAAGATGAAACTGCTTTCTTTGTCAGTTCGAATGTAAGAAGAGAAGCACTTCAGTCATAGACTATTAAAAATTAATCTCAATTAAGCTTAATACTAGTGAACAGTGTGCTGCAACAGCAAAGAAAGCCAAGAGGATGTTGGTTTGCATCAACAAGGGCATCACCAGTAGAGATAAAGAAGTCATTGTCTCACTCTACTCAGCACTTGTCAGGCCACACCTGGAATATTGCGTTCAGTTTTGGTGCCTGCTATACAAAAAAGATATGGACAGGCTGGAGAGGGTCCAGAGAAAGGACACAAACATGATCAAAGAACTGGGAAGCCTGCCATATGAGGAAAGGCTGAGATAATTGTGTTTCTTCAGCCTTAAGATGGGAAGGTTTATCACCGTATTCCAGTATTTAGAGTGGCTACAAAGATGATGGTGACTCCCTTTTTACAAGGAGTTGCATGAAAAAGATAAGGGATAATGGGTACAAGTTACTGCTGGGGAGGTTCTGATTGGACACAAGTGGAACATTTTTCACCATGAGAACAGTCAGCCATTGGAATAGTCTCCCCAGGGAAGTGGTGGGTTTTCCATCATTGGACACTTTTAAGATTCAGTTGGACAGGGTGCTGGGCCATCTTGCTTTTGCCAAGAAAGGTTGGACCACATGATCCTTGAGGTCCCTTCCAGCCTGGTACTCTGTAATTCTATTAATTTGTAGCTCAAAATAATCTGGTAATCATCTCCCTTTCAAGCAAAACTTCCTACATAAAAGTAGATCATTTCTGTAGATCTTTAATGGCTTGTTGATTAGTGGTGTCTGTTATTGGTCAGCATGGTTGATAGAGCACGCAAAACTTCTAAGTACTGTCATGAAAGCAAAGCAATGTTGTAAAGGCCCATTGCTCTTACACTGCCTGCTAATATGTAAAGACCTCTTTGTACACTTGCAGAAAAATTATCTTTGGAAGTTATTTTTAATATAGTAATGGCTTATAATAACACTTCAATGCTAGAATGAAATTCTGATAGGACGAGATACTGATACTAGCACTCACAGTTGATAACATTAAAACCTATGATAGCCTGCTCACTCCAGGGTGGAATTGTTGTCAGACATGGAAATGAATTTAGACACCGACCCCACTGGACAAATTTTCTTTCATCAGATTTTTTTTTCCCCAAAAAACATTAGTCTGACTACTGTTGCAGAATCTCATTGTAGCTTTTTTTTTGCTAATTGAAACATCATGATGCTAACTGATGAGTGATATATTAGACTTATGAGTCAAAGTGCAGGGCTACAGTGAAACACAGATAGATGTTCTCCCCACGCTGTTAACCTGTTGTACTAAGCAGAGCTCTTCAGTGATCACTATCATGGAGCCACTATTCAGCTATGTGTGTATGCACAGTGATACCTAAAAATTATTAGTAAATGCAGCCAAACAAAGGTCTTTTGATAGAAATTAATGATTCTTGTACTCAATGCATAAGACTCAGTAGGCATGGTCGAAAGTACAGAAGAATAATCCAATTATTTTTTTGAGAAGTTGGAAGAAGTTAATAGCTATAATATATTACCTTAGTGTTTATGATTATGTATCCTTCTACAAGCTCTACCCACAGCTTTGAAATCAGGATCTAGTGGGATCTGGATTCTTTAGTTCCTGGATTCACTTTGACTGCCAGTCATTATGTCTTCATGTCTATATTCACAATGTGATATGATAGCATTAATATATATAAAAAAACATTTTTTCCTGTATTTTGAAATGAAATGTTATTAAAATAGCTGAAGAAAATTATTGATTTTTAACTTATTAACTGTAGTTTATACTAGCACAGTAGAATTCAGTCATAGGATCTCAGGAGGTTTTTAGTCCAATCTCCTGTTTCAAGCAAGGTCAGCTATGGGATTTGATGAGTTTGCCTGGGACTGTATCCAGTAAGATCTTGAAAACCTCCAAGCGTAGAGACTGCACAACCTCTCTGGGCTGCTGTTGTGAAAAAGTGTGGTGGGTTGATGTTGGCTGCATGCCAGGTGCTTATCATGCTGCTCTACCACTCGGCCTCCTCATCTGAACAGGGGGAGAAAAATACAACAATTACCATCAAGGGCAAAAAGTATTCCACTTGGGGAAATCAGTTTAGTTTATTACCAATTAAATCTGAGTAGGATAACAGGAAATAAAACCAAATTTTAAACCACCTTCCCTCACCCTGCCTTCTTCCTGGGCTCAACTTCACTCCCAAATGCTCTACCTCCTCCCCCTGAGTGGTGCATGGGGATGGCAAACAGTTGTTTCAGTCAGTTCATAACCCTCTGTCTCTACCTCTCCTTCCTCTTCATGGTCTTCCCTTGCTCTAACTTAGGGTCCGTCCCATGGGAGATAGTCCTCCATGAACTTCTGCAATATGGACCCTCCTCACGGGCTGCAGTTCTTCATGAACTGCTTCAGCATGGGTCATTTCCACAGAGTTCAGTCCTTCAGAAACATACTGCTCCAGTGTGGATACTGCCCCCCAGGGTCACAAACCTGCTCCAGCATGGGCTTGTCTCTCTAGAGGGTCACAGGTCCTGCCAGGATCTTGCTCTAGGGTGAGCTGTCCATGTGGTCACAGCCTCCTTCGTGTGCATCCATCTGCCTCAGTATGGGGTCCTCCATGGGCTGCAGATGTATCCGTTCTCCACCATTAACTTCCATAGGCTGCAGGGGGAGAGCTTGCCTCACCATGGTCTTTACCCACAGGCTGCAGGGGAATCTCTGTTCCAATGACTGAAGCACCTCCTCCCCTTCCTTCTTCACTGACTGGGGTCTCTGTAGTTAATTCTTTCAGATATTGTCACTCCTGTCTTTGGCTGCAGTTATGCATGTTTTTTCCCCCCTTCTTAAATATGTTATCACAGAGACTCTACCACCGTCACTGATTGTCTTGGCCTTGGGCCAGCAGTGGGTCCATCTTGGAGCCAGCTGGCATTGGCTCTATCAGATATAGGAGAAGCTTCTAGCAGCTTCACACAGAAGCCACTCATGTAGCTCCCCCTGCTACCAAAGCCTTGCCATGTAAACCCAATACTAAAAGCTTTTCCTTATATCCAGTCTGACCCTTCAGTTTATGTCCATTGTCTGCTATTGTCCCACTGTCGACTTCTGTGAAGAGTCTGTCTCTATCTTCTAAGTAACCTCCTCTCAGGTACCAGGTGCGTGCTGGTAGGTCTCTCAGCAGCTGCCTCTTCTCCAGGCTGAGCAAGACAGAGATATTGAAAAACAAACCGTATACAATGATGGTGATTCCACTCCCAACCCACGCAAGTATATTTAGAAGGACTTTTAAATTACATCAGTGTTTTTTTGTTGTTGTTAACTTTTGATTCAAGTAATTGATTAAGCATAGTGAAAATCATGCTATCAGCATAGAGGTTCAGGAATTCATTTATAAAATGAAGATAGATTGCTGAAATGTAGTTCACTGAAAATGTTAGGAGACAAATCAAAAGACTTTTTACTAACTTGTACTGTAAATGTGGAACCTGTAGACCTGTATCTTTAGACATTTATATTGTCAGAAGTTAAAATATAGCTCAGGGAAGAGAAGAATATGATAATAGTTATCAGGAAATTCTTAGAAAGCTCTAAGAAAAGTTAAAGAAATAGGTAAAATAATATTTTTTCTTATTTATTTACCATAATCCACTCTTAATATTTATTAAACTTCTAGAGAAAAGATGGGACCTAATCTAGCCTTGACTGAACCTTCTTTTGAAGAGGGAAGAAGATGAGTTCAATTTAATTTTATCTTCTTTCTAACAAATTTCATCTTGAATGACATTCCAGATTTTTCCTTCCATGTTTCTTCAAAGCTTGTTTTGACGGATTCAGTGCAACTAGATTATTACATGCATACAGTCTTATATTTTTATTCAGAAAATGTAACACTGGAGTGTCTTAATGAACAAAGGTGAGATTTTGTGTACATGATTTTAATTCAGACAGTTTCAAAGATGGGCACATGTTATTTTATCTCTCCCTACTAAACCCAGTTTTTAATTTAACTCATTCTTTTTGGATTTTCATATATAAATGTATGTCAATCAAATTATTCAGCTCTCACCTTGAAATATATATGAAAGAAACACACTTGTGTTTAGAAGTGAATTATCATGAGTTTACTTAAACAAAGTTACTGCAGTGTTTCAATATCATTTACATGAAAATAAATGTTTTTCTTGTCTTTATTTTGACCTGTAATATGGGACAAATAATCTGAATATAAAAATACAGACCCATAGGATGAATTAAAGCCATTTTAGTCATATTTGATGAGAGAGTTTTTTAATGCAAAAGCTAAAAACCTGAATTTTAAAATAGTGTAAAAATAAGCTAAACAGATGTCCAGGAGTGTTTTGTCACAATTCAGTATTTTTTCCTCTGTAATAAGGAAAGAAGATACATTTCACATAAGTTAAAGTGTGGTCATATTTAGTGTGATAATGCCTAATTGGTTTTAGATATATCTTTTTTTTGTAAAGTAGAAGGAAGTTCATAGTTTCATAATTTCAAGAGAAAACAGTTACTGCAAAGACAATAAGGATAAATACTTTTGCAGGAGTACTAATTAATGCAGGAGAGTTGTAAGACTTGCCATTGTTTGTGTACCTGTTATGGTTGTGACAGTTCACAATGAACCAAAAGTTCCCATCTACTTCCTCACTTAAAGTTGGTGAAAAAGAACCTTTATTTGGATGATGGTTCTAAAAAGCAAAATTTTTAACAGTTTTGGTGACTTATAAACCTGAAAAGAAAACACAGCTCAGTTCATGTTAAGGAGGATATTTACCTGAATTTAAGTATTCCGAAATTGTTTTGATTTTTTTTAAAAGTGATCAGTTGTAAAAGCGATTTTAGAAAGTGATTAAGGATAAAAAATAAACTTTCCAATTTTAAAATGGTATAAATAAACTTCAGTTATTTTTTTTAATCTATTTATCTCCCAAAGAGGCTTTACACAGTTTAGATCAATCAATGAAATAATTTGGTGCTACTAAAATTGTCCTATTGGTGAAATTTTTGTTATAATATTTTTTTGCAAAAGAAAACGTGTATCCTATGTTTATCAAGTCTACTTTCTGATTTGTGACATGAACAAACATATGTATTTCTTTATTAGAACTGAAGATTATTTTCTTTTGAATGGTATGATAGTAACATTTTTCATTCTAAGAAGAACTTCCACTCAGTCAGCATAATTCCCTGCTGAAAGTGCAATTGGTCTTTGACCCTCGATATGTCTAGGAGAAAACCATGAAAAACAATAGTCATGACTTTTTCTTGCACCTCATTCTTATAAGCTTCCAAGTAGCAAAAATTTGAAAGCTGCTCAAGTTTTGAAATGTTATAAGTGATGTTTTCTCAACTTCAGATAACTGAGATCAAACGTCGCTTTTAGGTTTTTTAGGAAAAAAGCCTCTGACATTGTAACATTGTAAATTTTTTACAAAACATTTGCCATCCAGAGCTTATATGTTGTTTTTTTAACTCAGTCTTTTTTTTTTTTTTAATACTTTTATCTTTGAAAACTTCTCATTGTGGGGGATGTGATCCATTTTCATAAATAATAAGGTGGAAATCCATCTATTTTAAAGACTGTAATTATAATTGTGTTTTTATATTCATGTCAGTGGTACTTAGATATTTGCATTCTATATATAATTTTGTAAAAGACAAAATCCTTTGGTTTTTTTCATGGTCTGCTAATATTCAAGAGAAATTTTAAAAGTTGGATTTATTTCTTCAGGTGCAATGTCTTCCACTTTTTTGAAACACGCGTGCTTAATGAATAGAAATACATGATTTTTTTTTGGTAGTAGTATCTTAACCAATAAAATGCATTGGGCCTTCATTGTATGCCTATAAATATGAACTCTTAAATGAAATGAACTTTGTTAGATGAGATACATGACAGAGGGCTGCCTAAGAGCCCAAGTAGGATGTTAGGGATAAGGGTACCAGTGTGAAAACTCATCATTAAAAACCAGCTCAGCACTCATAATCAGTCGCTATTAAAATGCAAAGCTGGCTATTGAGGATTTCTCTACAGACTATAGGACTTTTGGTCCTTGCTGTTGGTATTTGGGACAAATGTTCCAAAAGTGCAGGAGCACAAGATTAATTGATATGAGACTGAGGTGTATAGAATTAATTAATGTGAGAGACTGAGAGCTAGTCAATATGAGCATAGAGATATATAGAATAAATTAATTGATATTTTGGGACAATCTGTATTATCAGTGGCACTCTATGCAAAATAGATGTGATATTATGTAAAAATATTAATTTTCACAACCTTTTAACTCTACTGTGCTTGAAGTGAGCATTACAATTAATTGTTATAATGACAAATGTATTGAAGAGACAACTGAAAACGTGTTTGTGAACTTTTCAGACTAATAACGTTTTTTTTTCCTGGTTATACCACAAAAATGTTCTGTTTTTAAATAATCACATTATATATGATCCATAAATTTTTGATCAGACCATTGGTGAATATTAAATAGAAAGAAAACAGGCAAGATATTATGCTTATTCTATTATTTGGCTTGTAGTCTATTTGGTTTTTTTCTATTATTATGTTTCTATTACTTCAATAAAATTGTTTAAGCTTTTAGAAATTGAGATATACGAAAAATATCTGGCCTTGGGTCATTTTGTTGAATCCCTACATCTAACAGTGCTTTGGAAAGACTCCAATGAAACTACATCAAAAGACTGAAATTAACCTCCCAGATGAGATTAATGAGGAGTCTGAGATATTATAGGTGTCTTGTGTAACAGGTTCAAAGTACAAAAACAGATCCACAGAAACAAGAAAGTAATTTATTCTGAGTGTAGGAAATGGTAAGGTTTTTACTATCTAGCATTTTGTGAAGTTGAGAACCATTGCAGCCTCCTTATTCTCTTTCATAAGGCACTAAAACAGATACTGCAATTTTAAAAGATTTACAGCGGATTTCTTTTCCAAGTAGTTTACTGTTGTTGAGGGTGGAAAAGTGATGTAATAAAATCTCATAGGAAGAAAGACAGCCTTTAAGACTACTGTAAAAAAGTAGTCAGTGACCTTAACCTTTCTGGGACCTGTTCTTTAAGCTGTTGATCGCTATACCATGGCCCAAGAAAGAATATTTGGCATTCATTTAACTTTAAGCATGTTCTAAACCTCAGAGAGGAATCACTTAGCTTACATGAGTGTGACATCTATTGCATTCAAGTTACTTCCACCTCCTACCCAGAAATTATGAGATCAGAGAAGAAAGTAACATGCTTTTATTTTGCTTTTGTGAAAGCCATGGTTAGTATGAAGCAGTGATTCTGTGCATCATTAATTTAACCTTCAGAGAAAGTCAATTTAATATCTGCCTTTACTTTTTCTTGTTTGCTGTATCCCATTTAATTTATTTAAATCAAATTAATGTTGTAAGCAGTATATTCCTTACTGTATACAAGGGCTGTCTTGGGATATCACTTTTCCAAGTAACTCTTTCTGTCTATTTTACCCCTTTCATCATAATCTAACTAACTCAGCATAGATATGCAACAAAATGTCTGTCAAAAAGTTTATTCACAGTTTATAGGAGAATGGGTGCGTGGGTGCGGACCAAAAACCAAACACCAAACAAAACCAATAAGCACAGTAAAAATAACATTTACGCTCCTTCACAGAATTTGACATTTATATTATTGTTGTCTCATTTTTAAATTACCACTACCTGATGAGAATTTACAGGTAGAGTTGTTTTGTATTTTTTTGTTGTCTTGTTGCCATTAATTAAAATTTCTAATGTGAATGGATTCAGAATGGCACATTGAGCTTTTGGTCAAAGTGTGATGGCTAAGGTGGCAAGCAAAATTACGTTTTTCTAGAGACATTCCAATAATGAAAATACAATTTTAACCACCACGTCAAGCTTTTTATGATAATTAGAACTTTAGCTTGTTCTGGAATCTTTTGTGTATATGGACAAATTCCATGCATATGTTCCACTCAAAACAGCTATGTGGAAATATTTTCCCACCAAACATGGTTGTTGGATTACAACAGACATCTAATTCAGCTGTTATTTTACTATGTACTACATGTACCTATTCATGTCAACTGAAAGCAGAAATAAAGCTCCAGAATACTTTCTGTGCCTGAGAACCTGAAGACTAAGAAAAAATTACAAATTTCGCTCCTACAGTTGTATGTCTGAATATAGACTGGTTGGCCATGTCCATTGTAGCTTAAATTATGGGTGAATCACAGCAGACAACTAAAGCTAGCAAATTGCAATATTTTTTCCTATGTATAGGAGAGGAAAATGGTTTGGTTTTCACAAACTTAAAATACTTAAAGTACTCTTAAAACCACACCTTGTTTGGAATTTGTATATTTGAGGAGATTTTCTGTCTTCAGTGAAGGTAATTTAATCTGAACTTGAAAGTTTCAGAGTATATTGTTATGGAAAAAATGTACAAAATGTGCTTTGATCGTGATTTGTTGTATTGGGTAATTTCAGCGAGTTCTGGTTTCATTAGGTGAAATGCTAAAAGTTAGCACCATTGGTTTAGGACACACACACAGTCTGAAGCCATTTTCATGAACTTCAATACAGTGAAGATGTATTATTATTAGAAGTCTAAAAACATGAAAATTTAGGCATGGAAAGGACTCCAAGAGATTAACCCCTTCAGGGAGTTATACATATATAAATTGTCCCTCAATAGGCATTTTTTATTCTCTGGTGAATGGGATAGTTTGTGCCTCATTGATTTTTTTTTTTTTTTTTTTTTCCCAGTAAAGCTTGTTCCGTAAATACTAGAGTTTGAGCAGTCTTCTTTCCTGACACATAGGTGGTACATAATACACTGTGGTCATCAGTTACTTGAATGAACGCTTTTCTGCCCCAGAGCCTGTGGTCCCACTTTACTCTGGCTCCCATTCCCACTGGCTTCTGATCATTTACAGATGCTCTCCTGCCCCCTGCCCCAGACCACGCTCCTCAACCCTACTGCCTCTGCCTTGCTCTGTTTATTCTTCTCATCCCTTATCTTCATGTCCAGCTTTTCAGTCTCCTCTTATTTGTTCTTGTTTCCTTCCTCAGCCTGCCATTTATATACTAGTGAGGGAATACCAAGGGCATAACGTGGATAAGGTGGACAGCATGAGAGAAAATATGGTTGAGATCTGGCATACGTTGCTTCTGCAGTCAACAAGGTTTGTTGGAGCTCTGTGGCAGGAATATTACCTGGAAGCAGAAGTGAGCAGTCACAGAAAAAAGCAAGAAGGGAAGAAAGAGAAGATACTATAAAGGAAGGTGTATGTTACCCAGATGCAAATTATCTTCTTATGATTCTGGTAATTAGTGCAGATAAGACTAATTGCAGTGAAAGGCTCACTGAGTTTCTACTGCCCTGTGATAGAGCAGCTCCAGCACAGATGGAACCTGCAGGATGCTTAGGTGAAAAGTCTAGCAAGATCTTAATTATGTATGAACTCTGTTTCTTTTAAAGCTTAATGATTTTGTAGTATATAGAATACTGTACTGATACATACCTAGGACAATTAAAGGACAATACCATATTTCAAAGTTGGTCTTCATCAGCTCAGGACAAGTAGATTTTTCCAGTGAAGTTGTTAAAGTTGTTTGTTTTCTTTACTTTGTGGTTGGGTTTTTTGGATTATTTTTTTTTATGTGGGTAAAACTATTTAGTTTCCACTAATCTTGACATATATTGAGAGCTTCCTCATTCTCCTCCATAATAGTTAACTCCACATAGAGAAATTTTGAAAAGTTATAGGCAGCAGAAAAGGATTACAAAACCAAAATAAATACTGATAGTCCTGAAATATAGCTACCACGTATGTACAATCATTTTTTTTTTCTTTTTCCTTTCCAAAATAAATTACTTACCTTGTGGTTCACCTTGAGTACAACTTAAACACTGACTGTTACAGCGGGTACGTATAACATGACTACTACTGGGCAAAGAAGCACAGACTAATTATCTAAATCTGTTATCAAAAAGTAATTATTCTAAGCTTGAAGAATTCTGATTTATATGAAAAATATAAGAGCAAAGGGCATGCAAATTTAAAATGTAATGTCCATAATGCTGAATTCCAATAAACTCCACTATTTCAGATGCTCTTGAAGTTAATTTTTAATGCAATGATGTCAGAATGTAGAAGCAACGTTTTGTGGAGGTCGTATTTAAAAGTAAATAATACAACTATATTCACCATTTGGCATGGGTTTTATATTTTGATGAATTTAGCATCTCATTGTTGGAAATTATTGGCATGCATATAAATTAACAGTTTTGGTTTTTTAACTCTTTAAGTAAACCAAAGCAGATTTTGATATTTCATTAAAGCTTTTAAGTTTGAATTTGTGAGTCTGACCTAAAATTAGAAATTTGATCTCAAATCTCTGGAACAGTATAATCATAATGTACAGTGAAAATCAAGCTGAATGCTTGAGAAAAATCATTGCCTCCCAGATGCAGAACATTGTTTACTCAGTTGCAAATGCCGGGTCAGTTTTTCCTGTGCAGTGCAATGCAACACCAGCTGAAGTATTTTAATTTGTTTTTAACCCTGAGGACAAACTGGACTAATGAGATACTGTAAAATGTTATCTAATTTTTGTTAAACATGCTCTTCAAATGTAAATAAAATGTTCTCAATGGAACATTAAGAACAGACATTTTACCCAGAATACTTCTCATTTTTTCAATGATGACTAGCAGTTTCCATGTCAACTACATACAGTGAAGAGGTTTTGGTGCCATACGGTTTACAGAACCATCTGTATACTCTAAGGACAGCCTTGATGTGCACTGAAAATGAAAACTTGTTTTGTGAAAGGTTAAAGTGGCAGAAGTATATATCAAAACCTATCTACTGATATTCCCAAATTGAATTTTCCAGCTGTTCATGTCAAATTCTTTTTGCTATTATTAAAGAATACCATTTAACTTTAGAAGAAAGTTATAAGCCTAGAGACACAGGAACATAAAGAAATTATACTTTTTTTTTTTTTTTTAAGCAAGCTGTGATAACTATCTGCTGTAGGCAACTAGACAGAATCTGACTTACTCTGGAATGGAATAATCATTTGCAAACTAACAATATCAATTTAGGGTGTTCACTATGTAAAACTAGATTTGGCTTACAATACTATTCAAAGTCACACCAATCTCAGAGAATAATTGAAGCAAAGAAATGTTATTTAAGAAATTAAATTAAAGAGGCTCTGATTCTATGAAACAGTTTGCTGTTGTATAGTGAACATCATAGGAACTTTCTTACAATCAAGTTCTTTTTACAGTTTTACTGCTAGTTTCCTTTTTAGTCTTGTGAATTTTGTATTACTTCCTGCACAGAGGATCATCTGCAGAAGCTTCAGATTCCCTCTTCCATTTGCTCCATATCTAACTATGGGTATTAGACACAAGGATTACACTTTCTTGCTGCAGGGTGCAAAGTTACAACTCCTGGTTCTATTTTAAATGGGAAAAAAACCCAAAACAATTTCTAGCTCTTTAAAGCAATGGTTGACATTCAGGGTGAGAGTCACTGATTTTAACTTCATCTATCTTGTTTTAAATGCATAGTCGTCTTACTCCTTTTGTAGTTTATGGATACAGGCCACACCAGAAGGCAGTAGTTCCTACCTAATACAGAGCATGTAGATGATGTAGAGGAAATTGAGAGGAAACTCTTAGATTAGGCCTAATTTTCAAAGAGCTACATTTGGGTATGACGAATAGTCGGGCCAGCTACCCCCAGGGTGTTCTGGGCTGGAAGGTAAGGATGGAGAGCAGAACAACCCCCGCATAATCCAGGAGGAAGTAGTTAATGATTTGCTTATTTCCCTGGACACGCATAAGTCTATGGGGCCGGATGGGATTCACCCAAGGGTACTCAGGGAGCTGGCAGGAGAGCTCACCAAGCCTCTCTCCATTATCTATCAACAATCCTGGTCAACAGGAGAGGTACCAGATGACTGGAGGGTGGCCAATGTGACACCCATCTACAAGAAGGGCCAGAAGGAGGATCTGGGAAACTATAGGCCTGTCAGCCTGACCTCAGTACCGGGAAAGATCATGGAGATGATCATCTTGAGTGAGCTCTCATGGCAAGTGCAGGACAGCCAACGGATCAGGGCCAGCTAGCATGGGTTTATGAAAGGGAGGTCCTGCTTAACCAACTTGATCTCTTTCTATGACCATGTGACCCACTTTCTCGATGTGGGGAAGGCTGTAGACGTTGTCTACCTGGACTTTGGTAAGGCCTTTGACACCGTCCCCCACGACGTTCTTCTGGAGAAACTGGCATACACATGGCATGTGTATGGTATACACAAGTGTACTCTTCATCATGGCATACACAAGTGTACTCTTCACTGGGTAAAAAACTGGCTACATGGCTTGCTCACAACTCACAACAGTGAGTTGTGATTAATGGAGTGAAATCCGGTTGGCAGCCCATCACCAGTGGTGTCCCTCAGGGCTTAGTTCTGGGGCCAGTCTTGTTTAATATTTTCATTGATGATCTAGGTAAGGGGATAGAGTGCACCCTCAGTAAGTTTGCAGATTACACCAAACTAGGTGGGAGTGTTGATCTGCTGGAGGGTTGGAAGGCTCTACAGAGGGATCTGGACAGACTGGATCAATGGGCCAAGGCCAATGGGATGAGGTTTAATAAGGTCAAGTGCTGGGTCCTGCATTTCAGTCACAACAACCCCAGGCAACGCTACAGGCTCAGGGAAGAGTGGCTGGAAAGCTGCCTGGCAGAAAAGGACCTTGGGATGTTGGTGGACAGCCGGCTTAACGTGAGCCAGCAGTGTGCCCAGGTGGCCAAGAAGGCCAACGGCATCCTGGCCTGTATCAGCAATAGTGTGGCCAGCAGGAGTAGGGAAGTCATCGTGCCTCTGTACTCGGCACTGGTGTGGCCTCACCTCGAGTACTGTGTTCAGTTCTGGGCTCCTCTCTATACGAAAAACATTGCGCTGCTGGAGCGTGTCCAGAGGAGAGCCACCAAGCTGGTGGGGGGTCTGGAGAACAAGTCATATGAGGAGAGGCTGAGGGAACTGGGCATGTTTAGTTTGGAGAAGAGGAGGCTGAGGGGAGACCTCATTGCCCTCTACTACTACCTGAAAGGAGAATGTAGAGAGGCGGGGGTTGGCCTCTTCTCCCAAGGGAATAATGACAGGACCAGAGGAAACGGTCTAAAGTTGCGTCAGATTAGATAATAGGAAGAATTACTTTACTGAGAGGGTGGTCAGGCACTGGAACAGCCTGCCCAGGGAGGTGGTGGAGTCACCATCCCTGGAGGTATTTAAGAAACGTGTAGAAGTGGCACTTCAGGGCATGCTCTAATGCCTGAGATTGTTGGGTTTGGCTGTCTGCGGGTGGGTGTGGTGTGTGGGTGTGGGTGTAGTGGTTTGGTTTGTGGTGGTGGTTTTTTTTTTCTCTTGGACTGGATTATCTCAAAGGTCCTTTCCAACCATGAATATTCTGTGATTCTGTGATTCTTTTAATTCTACCCTTTCTCCCACTAGACAATTACAGGCTGTGGATCTCAGATAAATTAATTTTTTTTTGACATATGCTTGTATTTGGTATGATGGTTGCAGCTAGAAACGACACCCTGTAGAACACAAAAATACTCTGAATTGCTGTTGTCAGATGTTGTTTGAAATGTGTATTTGAGTCATCCATACGCAATTGGAAATGTGACACAGGACCTAGAAGAGAACCACTTCTTTTTGAAGTGGCAGCTGCAGTCTTGATGAGTTGTATAAGGTATCTCAAATGCCTCTCTAGGTGCATAATCTTGAGTAGCTCCTACCTTATAAGTAAACACTCAAAATTAGGGAGAAGTGAATTTTGGTCTTGTTATCTCTCTGGGCTAATTCATTTTAATTACCGATGCAAAGGACTTTTGCAGAAAGGAATGAGAATGCCAGCTTTTAACTTCTCTGCAAAGCAGGACAATCTTTCGGGAGTTCTTAGATCTAAGGTTGAATCTCTTGATGTGAAGAAGAAGTTGATGCTATGTCTTTTTCTCTGCATAAGTGCTGAAATGACTAACCTAAACTATCATAACTATAAGGAGGAAAAGGAATCGGTGTGACTACCATTGTCTCTGAATTTGGAAAGAAAGATGTCATGTTCTCTCCTCTGCTCCTCTGACTTTGAAATGACTACATATAATGCACCAAAAGTATAAACTGCAAGATGCAGAAGGACCTTGAGGACTGACATAAGGAGAAACTTAGAAAGTAGCATATATTCAGCATTTTTTAATGGATAGCCTATACCAGTTGATACTCAGCATATCAATTTTAAGATTTTAAAATTTGAGACTTGTAGCCTTCCCTGTACTTTACATAGGGATGTTGGATATGCAATTCAGAGTTTGATTTCAGCCATGGGACTCTGGTGCCTGAATATCATTTTGGATCTAATCTTAGGTCTTACTTCTCCAGCAATTTTCTGCTTTTGGAGGAAAAATATGCTTTTGCACCACTTTGGCAAAAGCAAAGAAGATGCAAGCAGCTGGATGTGCTATTAGAATTTTATTCCATAGTAGATTTTAGATTTCATTGATTTCAGTGAAATTTCACTTAAATAAATCAGGAAGGACAATTTGAGTTGTAGATGGTGTTATATATGTTGACTATTTGTTTCTTAGACAAATTCTGAGTCATTCCTTAAACATTGTACCTTTTCAAAAAGTTTCTGGTTTTTATTTTTAAAGTAAAAAGCAAAGGAAAATGTATTTTAATTTAAACAAGATATTCTTCCCTTCACAATCAATAATCTTTCATGTGTTTGTTCCTGCAGCCAAGCTTTTATTTCCATGACAATAAGCAATACTAGTGTCACAATCTGAAGCCATGACCATGCTTTTCCCCATGACCACTAGCAGTTAAAATTACCAAGAACATTTTTGTTTCTTCTGTTCTTATGAGGACAACGTTTTACTGTTTTTCTCTGCTACTATCAGCCTGGCAGCTGTTCTCCAGCTCTTCCCTTTTCTTCCAATTGAAACATAATGAATGAAATAATTTGAATCAATTGAAAGTAATATAGTTTTCTTAAGGCTGTGTTGATTTACAGCCTTCCTTCCATTTCTCTTCTCTTGATATTCTCTTCTGTCATTTGGTTTCTTTCTCTCTTATCTCTGCACCTTTTTCTTTCTCTTTTATGGCAGGGTTACAAGCCATTTTCTTTCTTTCGTCCCTTGCCTCAGCAATGATTTTTCATTGCCTTCATAGCTGCTCTATAAGGATTTGCAGCTGCATTCCCATGGCTCCTCTTCAGCCTGGCAGCAACCCACACAGTTTTTTTCCTAACAATTCTAGCCTGCTTGTTGTAAGGGTGGGTGTCACATCACTAGTCTGTCAGTGCTTTTGTTAATTAATAGAGACAATGTTAATTGAGGAGTGATTTTGCTAATAGATGTGTTAAACCTCTAAATATACCCTATATGAACTCAGTGTTTTCTGTAATCAGAACATTTTCCCACTGAGCTGGTTCATACAATTTATAAAAGTTTGGTACCTCCTAGCCTGCATTCCAAGTGCCTACTGATCATAAACCTTACAGTTCGGGTTTAATGACAAACTTGATGCCAAAATCAGAGCAATTTCTGTAGCCTGACTGAAAACTTGAAAAAAATCTGGATGAGCCTGACTCATTCTTGGGTAAAAGTGGGCTGCTTCATGTCTGCTATTTCAAACCACTTAAAATTCAGTGGTTGTCCGGAGATGGTTCAAACTAAAACAAAAAACACTTTATTCAGTTTTGTATCGATAACTCCCACCATACTACACTATTAAGGCATTGCACTGTAACTACTACACTATTAAGACATCCTTTAATTGGACTACAATTTCCTGTTACCATGGAGAACATCCTGGCACATAAGAGCTCGGAATAAAGTTGAACGCTTTTTAGCATTTTAAATAGGCAGTCTCGATTTTGGAGTCTGTATTTAAAAAATTGCAGAACATGCCCTAGCTCATTTCTAGAGTGCAGTTAGCTGTTAAAAAATTGCAGAACATGCCCTAGCTCATTTCTAGAGTGCAGTTAGCCCCATACTGAAGATCATAGGAAGCTAAAAGCAGAGAATAGAAAGTAAAGGATGGTAAAGGCTTTTGCCTAGGAGAAATATGTGTGTGACAAAAGCCAAGTTCTGGACTATCCTATTTGGTTGCTCTATATACTTAAGAACATACCCAGAACACAGTTCACCCTATCCCTACGTAGACATCCAAACACCAATGACACTTCACCAATTCCAAAAAGAAGTAGCTCTGGTTCAGATACATAACCATTAGGCATCTACACCGAGGAGACATTCTAACTATGGAATATGTCATATATTAACTATTATCTACTGATTAACACTGAGCAGAGATGGCTGCGTGAATCAGTAGATGGAAAAATGCCATTGTCTTGAATCCTGTGGTTTGAATTTCAGACTATGGATTTGCTTTTCTTCTCTTCTAAATTGTTTGTCTTTGATCCCAAAACACTTTTCAGTGTTTTTAACCTCCCTGTTATGCCTATACATGTAAGATTTTTTTTATTTTTTTTGGTGGGATGTTATTATAAAAGGTCATAGCTTGTAGGCTGGCATTGTGACATACTTTGCCATACTTTGAAACAGTTACACTCTGTAAACTTATCTTAATGATAACTCTTCTGATAAGAACATTTCCTCACTGAAAGAGTTATCAAGCATTGGAACAGGCTGCCCAGGAAGCTGTTGAGTCACCATCCCTGGAGGTATTTAAAAGACATGTAGATGTGGTGCTTAGGGACATGGTTTAGTGGTGGACTTGGCAGTGCTAAGTTAATGGTTGGATGTGATGAACTTAAAGGTCTTTTCCAACATAAATGATTCCATGATTCTGTTGCTTTCATTTTGTACTTATCATCTGAAAGAAAATAGTGGGAGACTGGCTTTGTGACATCCTCTTCGGTTATGAAACAATCCTTAAAGAGGTTGTCTTCAGTGTGCTTTGGTAGGACAAAGTACTGTAAACATTGAATTTGCTACTGTGAAATTAAAATAAAACAAAACACCTTTCTATTTTCAGTTCAATTTAGAGGAGTAGTGGGAGAGAAACGGAAACTGAAATAATAAAACTGACAAATGAAAAGGAAAAAAGGTAGAAGAAATATTTTCCACCTGTTATAAATAACGAAAAGTAATTTAAAAGCTACTTTGCAAAAAAAGAATACAGCAGGGTCTTTTTATCTGTTTGACACCACACATGATTCTTTTGAGCACCTTTCAAAACAAATTACTTTTGGGTCTTTCATAATAAATTTTATAACTTTTTACTTTATCATGTGCAATTACAGTATTTATAATGAGTGCAAAGCTTGAAAGAAAATATTGTACTTGCGTATTTTTTATATTATGGAAGAAAAGGCTGTGACATTCAGGAGCAGAACTCCGTATTAAATATCAATATAAGGCAAGTGAATTAACACAGTGCCTGATAACACACAAAAAAAATCCTCTTAATTAATAGCATTTAAGTTATAATAGAGGGGAAAAAAAAACACTTCTTTCTCTAGAAACAGGACTTCTATAAAGTGGTTTTCAAAAACTACAACACAGATATTATTGTATCCAAAAGAAATTTTCAGCTTTTATTCTGTTGTTGGTTTTTTTTGGCTGTCAGTAAAAATTTACCTTCAAAAATGTAAGACTATTGAAATTCTCCAGCAAAGGTCTTTTCTGTTTATTTGTTTCACAGAACAGAGACATTTGATCCCATTCAAAATAGGAGACTGTCACTCTGAGTCACAACCTCTTTCACCATTCCAAATAATTCACCTGTCTTTTTGCACTTTGACTTTTTGAAGTATATCTAAGAAGTCATCTTCTTTTGGATAAATTCCTGGGGACAATCTTTCTTGTGCTTTTAGGAGACACAGAGAACAGGTTGCATCACCCAGAATTTGAGGATAGCACTTTTGTGTCCCCTGATCCTATGTATAGAGATGCTCAGATGGAGTTACAGTCTTACTGTGTTTGTTAAGGTATAGATATTATTTACTTCTTTAAAAACCTGTTCTGTATAGCTTCCTAATAGTAGATTTGATTTTATTTTTGTTATTGTTGATGGTATTTTCAAAGTAGGTATCACCATGTTGCTGAATAATTTAGCTCTACTTTACTAGAGCAGCACCTGCTCCCATGATTGCCCAAACAATGAACATTTTATTTCACTCTTGGTATCTCTCTTGGATTCATGAAACTAGAGTGTTCCTAAATAAAACACGGGTCCAGCTCTGACTCTAGAGGTTAGTCACAAAAAATAATGTAAACAAAAAACCCACAAGTATTTGGTTCGACCCACACTTTTTGCTCTGCTCCAAAACTGTCACAGCAGGTTTGGCATGCTTACAGGTCCCTATACCACACCACAAGGTATGTAGCACATACCAGAAATTCATGCAATGAAAAAAAAAAACAACAACTTTGGTGGGATGCAGCATTAGTATTGTAATATTTTGGACATATTTCACTCTAGGGGGGTAGGAGTGGTGGAGGGAAAAAAAAAAAAAGAAAAAACCACATAGAAAATAAATATTACACCTTGGTGTCACAGAAGTGGTGTATATGGCTAGAAGCCCCAGTGTTGTAAAGTTCATACATAGTAAATAATATCTTTTTTTCTATGGAAAGGAAAATCTCTTTCCCTTGAGAAAGCCTTGAACAGTGTCATTGCAAGCTACTTCTCATCACTTGTCCAACGCACTTAGCAATGTAGATTTAGCTCAGGTATGTCTGTAATGATGGGCAAACGACTTTGGTTGTGTAATCCTATGTCTATAAGATACCAGAGCCTGCTGTCATTCTCTGAAAGCAAGTGGGACAGCCCATAACATGTCCATATCATGAAGCAGAAAATCAAGTCCACAATGACCACTAGGAGCAGTCTGTAGCTACTGCCCTTACATGAACCCCATCTGGGAGACCACAGCTGATTTCAAGCAGAATGGACATGAGCAGACAGTGCCACTTGGCTCATAAAGCCAGTGCAACTATGGACAAGATTTGTGGTTCATTGATACAATACAAATTTCTCTGCACTATAGAGTGTCATGAAAAATGAGTCACACATCTATTGTTCTTTTCAACTTTTTATTCTTGTATTATTTCTATAGTATTGGTTTACCTCAGACTCAGGCACGGTCTCTCAAATGAAATAACACAGAGGAATTGTCATTTATATGTTTTGTGACTCAATGTTTCTTTTATATGCTATTATTAGTTACAATACACTTGCTTTTGTCATGTTGCATTATAAATTAATATGCAACTTTCTGTCTACTATCATCCCCGATCCATTTAAATTTCATGTTTTATCCCTCTTGTTGAGTGCAAAGTAAGAGTTTCATTTTTCCTTAGATGTTGTAGCTTAAGTTTTTCCTCACTCAAAATCTCAATTTGTATATCCATTTATTCACCTTCTCTAGCTTGACTTTGTTATATTTATGTCCTTAGGGTTTGAAAGGTCTCCTGAATAACTGCAATCTGCAAATAGTATTAACATAATGTTTGTTCCCTCCTAAGTGCTCTAATTAAGTTGTTAAAAAGAAGCAGTTGTGACACAGTTGGCAATTTCCCCAGAGTTCCTGACCCAAAACATGTTAACTCAAGCCTCACAGTTTAAGAGATCTATTTATTAAGAACTAAACAAGAAAAATTATAGTTTGTATTTTATATTGGGCTTTTACCATTTATTTTGATAAAATTCCTTCTGGTACTTTCACTTAAAAGCTTGAAAAGATAAAATAAAATTAAATTGCACTAAACTATCTTTTTAATGGATGGAGTAAAAGAAGAGGAGGAAAACGAGAGATTTCTGAACTTTTCAGAACTAGGGGAACCCAATTCATTATTACAGCATCAAAAGTACCATTCTGGTCTCATATTCCTGGTATATATAAAAAAATATTAAGATTCATAAAATTATTTAGTTGCCTTATTCTCTCTTGGTTCACGTGTTACATATCCAAGTCCAGAATTCAGTCTGAACTGCACATTGGTCTTATCACTCTTTTGTATTTATTTATTTGTATGTATTTATTATTATGTATACAAACACTCATTTGTATTTATTTGCTGAATAAAGTTCTAACTAGCATGCACAGAAATGCCTCTGTCTTGGAAGTACTTAGACATTCTTAGTTTTTTTTTATTTACACCTGACATATCCACAAATCACCTCTGTTTCCAAGTCTCATTTGATAGACACTCTCACAAAACATCTACTGGATTTAAGCTAGCACAAACCTCAGCCCTCTCCTCTTTGATTGCTCAGTGATTAAATAATTCATTCAGGATATAGGGAACTAAGACTCAATTCCTGTCTTTGCCTCTGGGGATTCTAACCTGCACTTCCCATGTGAATGTGCTAAATTAGGTCATGTTCTGCAATGGGGTAATTTCAGTCCGTCCTGCTCAATCTATTCCACTGTGCATAGTCCAGGTAAATATTCATTAGGTTGGGGAGAGAGCATGCTAAAGCCAGTAAAAGGTTATGGCTCTTGGCTAATAGACCGAAAACTCAGAGTTTAGGCTCCCTACACAGGGAATGGATAGAATGAAACACTTCGGAGTGGAGGTCCAAAATGTTGCATTTAGCTGAGATGCCAGTAGTAGCTCGTCAATGACAAGTGCTACAGAGATCTTACCTTCCCCGGGGCACATATGCCTCATCCTTAATCTTAAAAGCCATCACCAAAGCAATTACAAACATTCTTTTAAAGCATCAATTAGAGATCAAACATTTCGTTTACATCAAAATTTGTGTGGGTTATAGCAGTGGAAGATTGCACTTTAGTGCTGAAAACAGGTTAAACTGCATGACTAGCAGCAGCTCAAAAGATCCAATGCCTTTTATCAGTGTCTGCAGCGTCCGTTGTGGATCACCCTATGGCTGTGAAGCAACTCTTACACTAAAATGAACCAGCAAGCATTGCCTTCAGTACGAAGGCAACTTGAAAGAGTCCTCTGGATCTGCTTGAAGCCTATGAGACCAAGTACACTGCATGGTTTAATGTCCTTTTGGTCATGCTCCCAGAAACAGTCTGAAGTATAGATTAGCCATAGAGCAGGCAACTGAATGGCACGCATGACCTTATGGCTGTGACACCAAATACCAGTTTAAACATATAATTATAAATATACTCATTTTAATGTAGATAGCTATTTCTTGTATATTCACATACAGAAGACATCTTTGTTTCTTAACATCAGAAAATTATTTCAAAGACTGTTGACTGAAGCTCTAGAAATCACAGATCCACTGGTATTATTAGGTTTATTTGCATTGTTAATAATAATTATTAATGTGTTAATAAGAATTATTAATGTTTTCAGCATTTTACTTGTGTCTTAATTATTTTTTTTAAAAAAGAAGGTTTTAGTGAGTGGGAGAAAAATAAGCAACCAACACTGAAATCTTTAGTGGCACTTGGTGGTGCTGTTGGATAAGAAAAATAGAAGCATAACAACACAGGGTGAGAAAGATTGTTACGGCGAGTTAAATAAAATTAAAAGAACGACAGCTTCATTCACCTCTGTCATATCCAATACTTCATTTCTTCTTTTGACACAAAGATTTTAAATTAGTCAGAATTGTAGTTCCTGGTGGTTTGTATTCTTGATAACTCATACAGGGCATACAGATCTTTAACACGAATTTCATGCCTCTGAAGACTGACAGTTAATGAGGCTATTATTTTCATTTTAAATTGCCCAAATGTGGGGTAGAAAATTGGTGGTTTCACATCTTTTCCTGTCATCTTTCAGTGCAAATTTTATCGTTCATCCTTTAAAACCTTTTGTAATATGAAGTGAACAATGAAATCATCAGATTATTCAATACCATATTTTCTATTGCAATGAGTATTTCATTAAGCCAATAACCTTCTTTCCCAGATATAAATGGTACATATTTGAAAGAAAAAGATGAATACCTGTTCAAATTACTTTGGCTGATGTAACATCTTGACATTGAACTACACATTCAGAACCCTGCCATCATCTAATTTACAATCCTTCTTCAGAAGTGTTCTTTTTCTAAAATGTCTTCAGTGTGGCAGCTGTAAACAAAGCCTTCAATTTGGCAATCATATTTGCTTATTGTCATTCAAGCTAAAGGGATTTAAAACTTCAGCAAGGCACCTTGGGATCTTCCAGTATCTACTGAAGAATGTTCAGATGTCCATTTTAAAAATTACTAAATAGACTAATTATGCAGGGGCTGATTTACAAGGGGGAGGGAAAGAAGTAAATGGCATATTTAGATTTTGAGGTATTGGGCTGAAGTTCTTTAAATTATAAAAGTCATCATTGTTTTAACTTTTTCATCGGGTTTAGTGGATTTTGAACTTCTGGTACTCCCACTAAGATTACATTATAACACTTTATGTGAGGTCAGAAAAAATGTCAGAGCTTAAGCAGGGATTTTCAATGACAAAATGAAAGTTTTAGAATTGTACTTTGCTTCAAAGGAAGGGTCTCAGCAGTGGCACTCTTTGTCACATTTGTAGGCAGACACATCATTAGCATCTTTGACTTATAAGAATAGGAAGCCTGGGGGCCTAAATTTTCCCTCTTTACAGTTGAAAGATGAGGCACTCAGACTGTGCCTGTGGCCAACCGCTGTTTTCAATATAAGGGGCAGAATAAGCTCACAGTGCATTTCCACCTTTCACCTTGGTGCCCTATGTGTAATTTTATTTGAGTTTTGTTCTTCGGATTCAAATCCTAAGTGCTATCCTGAGCATTCTTAACTGCCAGGGAGATCAGCAGCATGTGTAAACGTAGAGTATGTTATCAGCACATTTTAAAATGCAGAGTATGTTATCAGGACCTCTCGGGATCTGGTTCAAAGCCTTGCTGTGTTTGATTTATTTTAGATGTATTTGATTTGTATTTTATTAAAAGAAGCCCCTTCAAAGGTAATGGATAACATGCTTCAAAGACAAAATGCACTTGTGATCTCACAGAAGTAGCACGGTCTATTGGGCAGGTATTAGCCTGGGAAAACAAGATTGGGATTTCTGGGTATTTCCATCATCATTCATTGCCCTGCAGCAAGTGGTTCCTTCACCGTGGCTTGGGTGGGTTTTTTTTTTCCATCTGTAAATACAGTCTGATGATGAAAAGCTCATGTAAAAGTTTGGCATTGTTAGCGTGATAGAAGAAGGCAGTGTTACTTCCCAACGGGGTAAAGGGAAGCGGATACGAAGAGAACCTTGAAATAGACAAGTGGGCTCTGCATGTTCTGTATTTCTTTACACACATCTCTATATAATGTATCAGTATTCAGTCTTCTTCCCCTTTCTGTGTAATTAGATATTTGCTAAGCATTTCTAAGCAAACTGTTGTGTGTAAAACCTTTTTTAAGCAGGCTAAAGAGAGCACTAAGTCCAGATACAGTACAGAAATATACATTTCTCACTGCACACATATTCTTTGTTCCTTATCCATTATTCAAAATGCTGTAGGAAAAGCTTGTATGTGTGACATGAGGCTAACAAAAAATGTTGCAGAAGTCAGTATTTTCAGATCTTAGCATCTATTGTTTGGCACCTAAATCCATGTGAGTTGTTTTCTTCCTTCCTTCTTTTCTTAACATTCTTTTAAACATTGCAGTCATGGAGACTAGATACCTCTCTAGGGGATGTGAATACTACAGTTTATACCTCAAGCCCCAGAGTAAACATAAACATTTATGCTGTTATGTCAGTAATATTACCTCCCTACTCCAGCTGAGTATTCCCCTGATTATGCAGCCAAGAATCACATTAGCCCTTTTAGCCACAGCACCACACTGGGAGCTAGCAAGATCATGTTCAGCTGTTTTTAACTTGAAGGAACAGATTGTTAGAAAGTAACACGTCCTCAGCTCCCTTGATTTAGAGCCTGGGTAAGTCTCTGTGAAGTGAGAGTTTGGGGACTTTAGTGAGACCAAATGCAGCTGTATTCTTGTCTAAATAGGAAATATCTAATGCAGTATTGCAGTTTAGCTTGCCTACTTAACATCATTTTGGGATGCTCACTTCTCCTTCCACTCTAGGTAGCTGATACAGTCACTGGAGTGAGCAGAAAGTAATTGATAATTAAGCAGATAATGGGTAGTAGAAATGCACTGAAGAATACAGGTAATATTTCTGTGTCTGTCCTTTTTCAACAGTACATTTTCTTTTTGCTCTGTGACTTGATGCAGCCACTGCAACAGAAAAATGATCATGGAGCTTTAGTTTTATTAGTAAAAGATGGAGGGACAGGTTTTAGTGATGCTGTTCCCACAGCCAGTGTAAACTAGCCCCAAAGCTGCTGTAAGCAGTCTGGCGAGTTCATTACAGTGCAGAGGTGATCCAAAACTAAGAGTGAGACAGAATTTTTCTCTCCTTGTGCCTAAAGCTGGGAAAAAACTGGCATTGCTCTAAGAAAACATAAGTGGCCAGTGTGTTGTTTTGCCAGGAGTTTTTTTACCTTGCAAGGGAAGAGAGTTCAAATACTCTTCCTTTTTATAGTTCAGTGAAACAAAGACTGAAGATTTTTTGGTTTCTATATGGGCCCCATTTAAAAAATAACAACATTGAACCTGAACTGATAGTCTAATTCCTCGGTAGTGGTGAATTTTGCTGCTGGTGTAAGCAGCATCACGGTGCTCTGATTTGACACAGAACCTTATGCCACCCTTTCAGGCTGGCAGATATATCTATTGATATCTGTGTATCAGCTGATGTGCAGTGTCTCACCTACATTTTCCGTTTTTGGGCAGAGGTGTCACAGAAGAGAAAAATTCTGACACATTTATACTGTAGTGTTTTTATCTAAGCTCTACCTTTTTTTTTTTCCATAGAACTGAAAATAATGTTTGTGAGCTGTTTCAACAATGTAATGCTCTCTAGCCTGTCATAGTCCTAATTTTTTTCCACTACATATTGCTTATTATCCCTTCTCCCTAACTTGTACTATCTGGTGGCTTGAGTAGCCACATCATAAACAGCTTTAAGGAGTTGATCCAGCCAAGGACTAACAACTTTTTCTTTTATGTTTTTTTCAAATTTCTTCTTTTGCCGGGTGAGTTTTCATCCATTCAGATCCCCATAATGTTTCAATACAATTACAGAAAACATAGTGCCAGTGCAATGCAGTAGAGTGCACAGCTGGGGCTGGAAAAGGCAACTGAGATCACAGCAGTCTCAATTTAGATTTGTTGCAATGATTATGGATACACACCTTTCATTTCCTGAATTTAAGCTGCTGCTGAGAGAAGTGATCTTTGGGGAACTCTTCAGGAAGCTGGACAAAATATTTTTAACCAGATCAGTTCATCATGCAGCTACATGAACCTCTGTGTTGGCAGTTAGAAAGTGACACAAGCTAGAGGCAAGAAACCGAGAGAAAGAGGGATACTTGTTTAGGGACAATGCTGGATTATTTCATCCTAACTGGTATTGAAATTTTGTACACTCTAATTGAAATTTGTTTTAATTAAACAAACAAAAAAAACAACCAAAAAACCAAAACAACCAGTCAAACAAACAATAAAACTCTTCTTTGTTTTTTAACTGGTTTAAAACAGCACGCTGCTCTTATGTTCCTTGAACCCATGTGCTTTCAGACACTTACACTTTTCCAGAGGAATTTCACCCTGGCCATCCTTCACAATGTTCCCTCTTCTTCAATCTCTCTTCTTTGCCTTCTCAGCTGCTCTAGATGCACAGAATACAATGGATGATGTGGGAGAATAGAATGTATTCTTATGCTCTTATTATCTACTGATTTGCAAGATTTCAGGGCTGTTGGTCTTCAGTTCACAGATAAGCAATTCTAATATTCTCAATCATATTAGTTTCTTTTGAATACTATTCAAACGTGTATGCATCTTACAGTAAAATGGAGATGGCACACAGTGCAAATCAAATGCATGTAGAACTTGACACCCAGATAGGAATACATCATTATTCTTAATAAGCTTCTCTCAGAATTGCAAACTCCAAAGAATAAAATTCCATGCTTTATAAGTATCACCACAAAAATATGATTTGTTGTTTTCTAAAATATTACACACCACTAAAAATATGGGTCTTTTTCTGAATTATGCCTAGGACATTACAGCAAACAGTAACATGGTTGCAAACCAGATTTATCCTCCATCCTTCAGGCTGAGCATCTAGAATGAAACATAATTGATCAAATTGTGTATTGTGAATAAATCAGACAAACATGGGAAATTTTCTTTAAAGAAGTTTATTCACTTTTGTTTTCTTTTTCTTGGTTACCTTTATGGAATAAAGGTTGAATATTATTTAAGGTCCTCAATCTCAGAATTTTACCAAGTATTTAATCATAAAGTTGATTTTAACAGGACTGTGTCCCTGGTATATAAATTGGTTTCAATCAGAAAATATTTAACTAACACTGGAGAAGGAATTAAAATCTTTAATATAAACCCTGATACTAAGTCAATATACTCTTTCCATTTGAAAATTCACAATTTCTGATGAAACAGATGAATGAAAAGTCACGCTAGAAGTTATTTTCCCAAAAACTGAAAAGTTATGATTAGGACCAATCTAGTTGACATGGAACTTTGCCATATTTTTCAAACCATAGCTAGGCACTTTAATATGCTTTTTCTCCTATTTCTGTATCAGGTTTTGTATTCACTGATTAAGCTTTTATGTTTTGAGCTACTTTCTAATTCCTTTTGTCTATTATGAGAAAGTTTATGGTTTAATTAAATTACCTTATTGATAAACATGGAATATTCTTCTAATATGCTGCTTCTCTTAACTTACCTAAGTCTTTTACAGTTCATTTGATTTGATTTTCTTATTTAGTTACAAGGTACAAAGTTGGCCTACATCTTCTACTTCCGCTAGCATTTTTAGGTGAAAAAAAAGATCAACCGTCATAAAATGACATCTTTTATTACTGTGTCTTCACCGGCATTTTAGTAGGTACAAAAGGTATGTGACTGACTTCAGCTGACTCATCAGTGAACTGACTGGTACGATTGCCTTCTAACCAGGGAATAAAGTCACCAATATTTTACAGCTTTCATGCAGACTTTGTTGTGAAAATTAAATCTACCTTTTGGGCAAAAGCCCAATATAAAACTCTTCATAACATCTACTATCTGCATCCCGGCTTTAGAGATAAAGGAACCAGGCTGCATTTGCAAAAAACGAAAATAATGAGTCTTTGTTTTAACAATACCTTTATATACATGCACACCAGACATCAATGGTGCCTCAGCACTTAGATATTTGTAAGCAGCACATAAATTCTGAAATCAAATAATTTTCTACTACAAACTGGGAAAGTTATAATCTGTCAGTAAAAGATCAATTCAGAATATTAATAACATCACTGAAGAATTTTGGTTGGAACCAACTGCTAGATCTCAGTTAGTCCATTCCCTGCTCAAAGCCTGTTTCTGAGTGAGATTAGATTGCCCAGAGCCTTCCACATCCTCTCTGAGCACAACTGGGACACAAACCCCAGCTGTTTACTTAGGGACAGAGGGTCATGCTGAGGCACAAGTGGTTTCTTGTCAGGTGTTTGGAAAGTCCCTCAAGGGGTCTTTTGGTTAGTAAATGTGTACGTATAATCCTATAGTCTTTCTCTGAATAGGGAAGCCACTGGTGCCTTGGAGATGCTCCAAGGCATGCCCTCCACTGTTGATGCTAGTGTGTGCTGGCAGCCTTGGACAGGTTCAGCTCACTTGCAGTGTTCTGGATGTGTCTGCTACTGTTGTTTCAGCAAGGATAGTGTTTGGGACATTTTCACACATTACCCCTGAGCATATACTTTTCTTTTCTTTAGTTTTGTTTTATTTTGAGGACTAATTCTTGCTCCACACCCATAAGCACCTTATTAGAAGATGTTCACATAAACTTGCACAGAAAGATCTTTTCTGACACTCCTTGCAGCCTCTGGTTGGGAAAACTGAGAAAGTCCCAGGAAGTCCATTTAGGCAGAGGACATCACTATCCCTAGAGGTAGCTGAATCAGCCAGGGCAAGCTACCATTTTTCCTCATGAATCACACCATCACCATGCTGACTTCTCCATCTTCAAGGACTTTTGCATGCCGTTGAATACCAGTTCCCATGACAGAGTCTTGTTCCTATTTTTCTGTCCTTCTCGTTGTGCACTGGTCACTAGAGTTCCCTGTCAGTTAAGTATGAAACCCAGCATACCTCTGCCTTGTCCTCTAAGGCTTTCTGCTGACCAGGGGACTTCATGGGGTTGTTTGTTCCTCTGTCATGGTTCACAGCCCTGGTGAGTCTGTTTCATACTTCTTTCTCCCTTGCTGTGCTCCAGAGGTGTCCTTATGCATAAGTGTGCTCTGTTATAGTCACAGAAAAATTTCTGGAACTCACTGGATTTCAAAGTATAGTTTTCTTGAAACTTACTCTTAGAAAATATCCTAACACATGTAAACCAGAACCTTTCATACACAAAAACGTATATTAACTATGTAGATGTCTTCGTTTTTTTCTAATCAATTCGTTTAGATTTTTTGTTTTCATGTTTTTCTTGTTATTGTCTTGTTCTTTAATACAGTAAGTTATCTAGGATACCTATTTTATACACTGTGTAATGATTTCTTAATTTGCACCTGCTTTAAGAAAAATAATAATTCAAAATATACATTTCCCTGACCTCTGTTGAAGTATCTGAGTTACATATGAAAAACTACTGAATTCTGAGAAACAGCAACTGGGCAAATAATTTTAAATAAACACCTTAATTAATCTTTTCTATTTGCAAAATGTCTATAAGCAAATCATTATTTCCTCACAGTAATTCAGCATTCAGGTTTGCTCCACAATTTTTCACTTGATTGATTGAATGAGTAACTGGGAATGGGTCAAAGTACCTGTATGTTCAGTATTTAGCTTGGCTGGCAATTAAAAACCCGTTTCTGATCTCTAATTTCTCTATATTTCCTCATTATCAAACATCTCTTTGTGCTCTGTATGCCACAACATCTGAGGACCTTGCAATCTTATAGATATTTATTCTCTACAGCTTCTAAACTTAGGAATTCTTTCTTTTTTATCCATTTTATGGACAAGGAGCAGCACATAGAAAGCCAGTTTTTTTAAAAGGTGCTTAGGCATAGTTCCACTAAACCAGAGAAGTAACATGTCATCTGTTGCCAATGTACTTCCTGGAAAATTCAGCAGCCAATAAATGTTTTGGCTTCCAGTGTGGTACAAAGAAGAGCCAACTGCCTAAGGAATGGATTTTCAGAAACCTGCAAGCTAAGCAAAGTCTATGTCAGTTAGATATGAAACAAATCTATACAGAAGGCCATAAATAAAGGCTGTGACTTACAATCCTTCCATTCCAGCCATCCGGAAAACAATTGATCCAACAAGCTTAGGTCTAAGGAACTAATGCTGTTGAAAAAATGAGGCACATCAATCTCTAGTAAGTACTAGAGAGGCATAAAATGCCCACCTCCCTCTTGGGATCAGTGGCAAGCTACTTGCTGTTTCCAGATAGAAAATGTCTTGTGTTTTTCATAGGGACATCAAGGTCCCAAGGACACCAGTAGGCTCTAATGTCTCTGACAGGTTTCACCCAAAGCACACCCTCACACACACCCTTCCCATGGCCCCAGGGGCTCATGACAGCCCTGGGCCAGGCCCAGGGCCTGCCTGAGCTATGTGGCAGGCGTGCTTATCTCCAGCCTTGCCTTTGTTTCCATCTACCCTTGTTCCTTGCTCCCCTGGCCCTGGTGCATCATGTGCTGTTTTGGGGGGCTGTTGATGGACCAGATCCTGGCACTGCCTGCTACTGCTCAGACCCTGTGGTGTTCTGCCCCATCAGTGAGGGTATTGTCTGTGCTGGGGACTCTCTCATTTCCTGGATTGTGCACTTGGACAAACATAACTAAATATCAACAATGCTGTCTTTGAGAAATGATAAGTGCAGAAGCTTTGCTTAGGACAGAAAAGTACACTGACATGTCCTTTCTCCTCTACTCCTTCCTATTCACCACATTCTCTAATTGTCAATTTTCACTGAATTTCACTGAATTTCTAGAGTTGGAAGGGACCATAGAGATCATCTAGTCCAACTCCCCTGCTGAAGCAGGATTGCCCAGAGCTAGAGCATGTTACTCAGGAGCGTCCAGGCGGGTTTTGAAAATCTCCAAAGAAGGGGACTCCACAACCTCCCTGGGCAGCCTGTTCCAGGGTTCCGTCACCCTCACCGTGAAGAAGTTTCTCCTCATATTTGAGTGGAACCTCTTATGTTCCAACTTGTGCCCGTTGCCCCTCGTCCTCTCACTGGGAACCACTGAAAAGAGTCTGGCTCCCTCCTCCATCAACCCTCCCTTGAGATACTTGTAGGCGTTGATAAGGTCTCCCCTCAGCCTTCTCTTCTCCAGACTAAAGAGTCCCAGCTCTCTCAGTCTCTCCTCATAAGGGAGATGCTCCAATCCTTGAATCATCTTTGTAGCCCTACGCTGGACTCTTTCTAGTAGTTCCCTGTCCCTCTTGAACTGGGGAGCCCAGAACTGGACACAGTACTCCAGTTGTGGCCTCACCAGTGCAGAGTAGAGGGGGAGAATGACTTCCCTTGACCTGCTGGCTACACTCTTCCCTATACAACCCAAGATACCATTGGCCTTCCTGGCCGCAAGAGCACACTGTTTACTCATTGTCATTTTACTGTCCACCAGGACCCCTAGATCTTTCTCTTCAGTAGTTGCCTCTAGCGGGTCCACCCCTAACCTGTACTGGTACCTGACATTTTTCTTCCCCAGGTGCAGGACCCTACACTTTTCCCTGTTGAACCTCATGAGGTTCTTCTTTGCCCAGCCCTCCAGCCTGTCCAAGTCTCGCTGGATGGCAGCACAGCCCTCCGGGGTGTCAGCCACTCCTCCCAGTTTGGTATCATCAGCAAACTTGCTGAGGATACACTCTGTCCCCTCGTCCAGGTCACTGATGAATATATTAAACAGCACGGGTCCAAGTATTGACCCCTGGGGGACTCCACTGGTTACAGGCTTCCAACTTGAACCTGCTCCATTAATAATTACCCTTTGGGTCCTGTCACACAGCCAGTTCTCAATCCACCTCACTGTCCCCTCATCCAGCCCATACTGCCTCAGTTTCCCAATGAGGATGTTATGGGAGACAGTGTCAAAAGCCTTGCTGAAGTCAAGGTAGATGACATCTGCTGCCCTCCCCTCATCCAACCAACCGGTCATGGCATCATAGAAGGCTATCAGATTGGTCATACATGATTTACCCTTGGTAAACCCGTGTTGCCCACTTCCAATAACCCCCCACTCTTCAACTTGTTTGGAGATGACATCTAGTATGAGTCTCTCCATCACCTTCCCAGGGACAGAGGTGAGACTAACTGGTCTGTAATTCCCAGGGTCCTCCTTCTTGCCCTTTTTGAAGACTGGAGTGATGTTGGCCTTCCTCCAGTCCTCAGGCACCTCTCCTGTTCTCCACGACTTCTCAAAGATGATCGAGAGTGGTCCAGCGATAACGTCTGCCAGCTCCCTCAGCACATGCTGTCATCGTATTCAGAAAGTTCAGAAAGTAACCACTTTTCTGGAACAGCTTTCCCCAGGGTAGGGAAAGAAAAAAACCCACCTGGTTCTCCTAAGGGCATACCCTTGAACTAGACTGAGGGTTCTACTTGGCTGAACTGGACTAGAGAACTACAGATTGTCTACCATTTCCAAGCCACATTCCAGTGGTTTTCACCTGAATTGTTCAAATATAACAATTAGATGATTATAAGTATCCACATGAGAAAACAGAGTCTGGAGCTCTGAAAATATTTAAGAATTTAGCTAGCACTGTGTGTATACTTTGGACAAGAAATGTCTGGAGATGTGGGACAACAGAGATTTCTCATAGATGGGTTTCATCTTGTTGAATCTCGAGCAAAGTATGCAAATGCAGTTTAAGGAAACAAAATTTAAATGTTTACATTTAGATGTCTCCTTGTAGCTTTATATGTTTACTTAAACCTAAATATGGAAAACATTCTAATTGAGGTAAGGCTTCATGGGTTTGGAGGGGAGTTTGTTTTGTTGTTGTTGTTTGTTTGTTTGTTTTGTATTTTTCCTTATGATCTACAAACACCAAAAAGGAGTTAGTGTTTCCATACTCCAAACAGGTGGAATGTATAGTTTTACAAACACTTTCATATTCAAGCTTGACAGCAATGTACATTTACTCAGAGAATAAATGTCCTTCTCTCTGTTATCTTTATTTATTTTATTTTTGGCGGCGCAGTTAATTGTACAAGTTTGTTGTTGTTCTCCTTATGTTTAGCAAGGCCTGAAAAATATAAGCTGGAAAGACTCCCTTTATGTTCGTATCTTTATCTTGATGGGCTAAAATGAGCAAATGTGCAGTTGTTATTAAAGAACTGTCTTGCTTATATCTGTATCGAAAATTCCATATTTTTTCAAATAAATATCTTTTGCACTACCTGTGAACAAAGCTGGAGATCTTAAAATTATTCAATAAAGAAAACAAAAATAATTTAATTTCAGTGAAGACAGGGATGGATGAATTGATGATTCTGTAGACAAATAGCAGTGTCTCCAAGTAAAATATTATCCTATGAATAAACCACAATCTTTCACAATCCCCCAAATCAATAGATGTCATATTTCTTAGTCAAAGGTTGGCTCTTAAGAATATATAATTCATTGCAAAAATTGCTTTTGAAACAATCTTTGACATACACAAGAATGAAAATGTGATAAACATTTCAATATCAAATATACGTGTGTGCAATTATTTGGAAGCATAAGACCATATCCTTATATGAGATTCCAATGAATTGCTGAATTAAGTATTTTCCAGAGCAGGTGAAAGAAAGGAAAAGAAACCTTAAATAAATCATGGTGTTTTGGGTAACTGCTGTAAAAACGTTACAGTTCTAGGGCTTTATCTGCCAGTGGTGATTTTATCCTGTGATTCTAAATTTATACTTCAGAGAGATTATTGTCTTACAATGGTTCTATTTTTCTTTCTTGAAAATATTGAGATACTTCTTTGATTAGGTTTTCCAAAGTTCTCTATTGTTCTTGTTCTGTTTTTCAAAAGTGAAAAGGCCATAGGAAGTCACTGTAATGAATCAATTGAAGATTCCCTGTAGTAATTTAATTTCATGGGTGTCCTGACTCTTGTAATGTGAAGTTTACTCTGTGAATTCTTTCTCCCCAGTAAATCTGAAGAAAATGCTGAAACATGCCTTTGTTGAAAGTAGGTTTTGCAACTCAGGTTCCTGAGCAGAAGTTTTGCCTCTTATTTTTCATTTCAACACTTGGTGGTTGTATACTTAGCTGATTTTTGAAGATTCTTTCCTCAGGAATCCAGTCTTCATATGCATCATGAAGGAAACCTGAACTTCATAATTTTATTCTTTTTTTAGTGGGATTAACAAGCCCAGATGGGATTTATCTCTCAGTATCTTGATTTCTTGGTCAGTAAAGTGCTTCTTTTGTTACCTCATAAACACGTTCTGAAATAGTTAGATGACAATAGCGCAGTGGTTTCTATGACACCTACATAAAAATATGACAGACAAAAAAAAGAGAGATTTAGTAATGATTATCTTGAGAATTTAAGGTTCTAGCACTATATACAGGCATTATAATGTACTGTTTAATACTAATCATGTCTGCTAAAAGAATATGGGAAGAAAAAGAAGCAAAGAAAATAACAAAGGTTTTAGGATTACACAGTTGTAAAGCCTACTTGTTAGATATAAATTACCAGTTCTGTGTACAGTTACTGATTTTTCCAGATCTGAAAGTTTTTTTATATCATTAGATAGTGATTTTTAATTATGAAAAGAAAATCTGAGTTTAAAAAAATGTTTACTCTTGTTTTGTTTTGTTTTAAAATCCTATATTCCTTTCTTTCTGCTGAGCACACATAGGTGGTTTGGGAGCAGGTCAGATGATTTAACATTACTTTAAACACTTAGTGATTTTTCAAGTTCTCTGAGACATATCACATCTAGGACCCTCACCAAAGAGAGGTAAATACTGCAGCTAACCTATGAGACACTCTCACTTCCCTTGGCTACTACCTTAAGTTAGGGCGAGATACTTCATATCAAATGGTTACTTAACTAACTGAATTGAACTCCTCATCCTCTCACAAAGTCCATAGAAATATCAGAATCATAGGGCATAAGAATCTCTCCTACTGTTAGAATCAAAACCATCTACTGTTTCCAAAATGTTGAAGCAAACTTGAACTTTGAGATTAAAAAAGAGAGTTAATAAAATACATTTTTTTCACTTGTATCAAAAGATCTGCAAAATGTATGTGGGCCCACACTTACTTGGTCATTTAGCCTTTGTATAAGCAGTTGTAGGATCACTGCCTTAATCTCTGTGAGGCCCAAAGGATGTCATTATTACACCATTCACTCTCATCTTTATCCCACAATCCAGTGTTCAGCATCAGCCAAGTGTAGATAATGAATGTTTCAGGTAACAGTGGAAATTTTTAAAGTATTCTGTAAGTAGTGGGAGACATCGCTGTTTCTCTTGGAGTCTCAGAGATACACACAAATTGCTGCTAAATGGAATTAGCCTTATCCCTCCACTGCAAAGAGCCAGTTCACACAGACTCTCATAGACTGCAGAAGTGAGAACAAGACAGGCAATGGCAGATGAAGAAAGTTGCTGGCTGCAGGAACAGGTGAACTTTAGATTTTCCCACCAACTGAATTACATTTTCCCACCAATTCCACTGACTATTATAATTAACTATCTTTTCACACTGTATTCATGTCAATATTCATCCCGTTTTTTTTGGGATACAGGCTTGTCAGTCAACTAGAAGTAGGAGACAATATCTTCATTTGTGCTCAAAGGACCACAGTGTTTAGTCTGTTTACAGGCTTTGGAGCATTTTGAGATTTAAATACATACCCTTAGCTACGATCTGCACCTTAACACACAAGATTGTGGCATTTGGAGTAGACAGGGTTGAAAAGCCCAGGGTATGTGGAGAAACCTTTACAGCACACGTAAGGGCTTTTAGGATATGCTGTACTGAGGAGGCATGGAGGATGAAAGGCTGAAGCGTGCATATAACACCTACTTCTCAGCTTTCTACTTCAGTCCTTGCAACATCCATCGTCTTCTTTGAGTGCTAGTCATAAAGAGTAGACCCAACATGGAAGGGATGATCATTTGCCGAGTGCCTGCAATGCCCTTTGAAGACAGTAAATGGCATGAATATTTTGCAGTAGTTAGGGAAGAGAAACCTCATGCACTGCACTTCAGTAGCAATTGCTGTGGCACAAGACTTTCAAGAGGATTCTGCAACACAGTGGGAAGGCGTATTTGGCAGTATGATTTAGAAGTGCGTTCTTCCTCAAACCCCTGACCAGCTCTTTGTTCAGATAAAAAGGGAATTTGTATTCTCACTGATAATGCTGACAGGGCTTGGGGATGCAACACTGTCATATCTTGTAGTCTTGTTCCATATCTTGTTATACATGGCATATTTTGTAAAGATTCACATGACTATCTGATGCCCTGTTTTCGAATTGAAAAGCTATTATTGTTCCTGCTATGAGTCTGATTCTAGTTTCTAAAGCAGCAGAAAACAAAACACCACCAAAAAAAAATAACCCCACCCAAAACTCCACAAAAACCCAACAACCTCTTTATCAACTCTGGAATCAGGAAGAAAGAAGTACACAAAATCATCTTTTTTATAAATATCTGGTTTGTAAGCCAATGTAATTCTTCAAACTTGCTGGCTGTTGTGGCTTAACCCCAGTGGGTAGCTAAACACCACAGTTACACACAATTACCGGCTCACTTTCCCCTCACGCCCCTAGTGGAATGAGGGAAGAGTAAAGGAAAAATTAAAGCAAGAAAATTTGGGGATTAAGATTAGGGGAAAAAAAAAAAAAAGAAAAAGTGAAGAGTAAGTGGAAGAGGGAACTAAAACAAAACAAGTGATATAAAGGCAATCTCTCACCACCTCTCATGGGTAGACTTATGCCCAGTCAGTTCCTGAGCAAAAGATGACTCACCCCCTTGAAGCCCCCTGTTTTCCTTTTTACTGCTGAGCATGCTCTTAAGTGGTATGGAGTATCTTTTAGATTATTTCAGATAATCCGCCTGGTTTTATCTCCTCATAATAGATTGTGCATTTTCCAGTCTATGCATTAGTGGAGCAGAGTGAGAAACAGAAAAGACCTTGGTGTTGTGCAAACACAGTTCAGCAAAATCTAGAACATCCATGTGTTAACAGTACTGGTTTTGGACACAAGTCTAAAACACAGAACCATATAAGCTGCTACAAAGAAAACTAACCTGTCCAGGCCCAGTAGACTGGTGTATTTCTTCATGGCTTTTGGCAAGTGGATTTCCAGCACTGTGGATGCAAATTTCTAAGTCACACGAGTTAGGCTCCAGTTCTTTTGCTTTCTGTTTAAATCTGTGTACCTGAATTTCTTAGTTTTGGTTTTTTGGTTTCTTTTGTTTGTTTGTTTTAAATTTTCAGCCAATTTACTATGGTTTAAAGACATTGTTAATTAAGCAAAATCTTGAAGCTGCTTGAGGAACCTTCAAATTGCCTTTTCAAAGTAAAAGGAAAGACTACCCGACTGGAGACAGAAGGAAACAGAGGAGGAACATATATATTGACACAGTTTACTACTTTTCTACTGTAGCCAGAGGTGAACCAGTTAGGATTGATCCAGACAACCTAAAACTGGGGGACATAGTTTTCCATATGTTCTCAGTGCAGAAAATGGAGAGATGCAGATATTCCAGACACCTGAATTAGAAGCATAAAGTTATACACTTTGTTTAACTGTTATAATTGCAAATTGCAACTTTAAATGCCCCTAATTCCTATGAATTCATTTTTCCTCTCTATATGAATTAGAGTTTGGGACTTTTCTCTGGTATTTTCTTCTGATATACCTTCATAAGGAAATACGTACTGCAATGGGCTATACTGTAATATGCTTTGATACTACACTCCCTGTCCTGCAAAGATTTTTCAGAGGCAGCTTCTGTTCTCTGCTTCTGGAACCATTAAAAGTGCCTACATAGTGCTCTCAGGCTGGCATTACAACAGCAGAAAATGACAGAAGGCTCTGGTGACTCAGACTCATTTTAAAATCCTGAATTTAGCTAATGGAGTCACTTTAAATAGTAAATCTGACTAGTCCATCTTCTATGCAACAATCTGAAAATTTGTACAAGAAATAAGCAATGTTTAGATGAAAGAGGATCCATTTCTACATCCAAAACCAATGCTCAAACTTGATCCTGTTGCTGCACAGTGACATAAATGGAGCAGAGACAACAGGAAAAGAAATTTGGCTTTTTTACTTACATCGGTGGAAACAGAACAGCCATTTTTCCACTGCAAGTAAAATTATGTAATGTCTGTGTATTTCAGTATACATAATACAGTCTGGATAATTACAGAAGGAAAAATTATTTGGCTTAGAATTTATTCAATAAAATTGTTAGAGCTGTTAGGAAAGTTTTCAATTACATGGAGCTAGCTAAATATATGTGATTCACTTGAACTTTCTGTCTATGCATGTTTTGGAGACTGCTAATGAATGAAGATTTACTTTTCAACTCCTCTTTATTCAGGATATTATATAAGAGACATTACTCTGAATAAAGTGAAGCAGGAACTCAAAGCAAGGACTGAAACCAAAGTTATCCTCTATGCTAGATCAGTGTCCATGCATAACCATTGTGGTCTCATTTTCGGTGGGGGGAGCTGAGGGGAAGAGAGGCGAAGGGGAAAGAGAAGAATTCTCTTGATAATGTAAGGGTTGTTACATTCATATATTCCTCCTCCTAAATGCTGATATTACTATATCTATTTTCTTCATACCTCAGAATGCACGTTTTTGCCTCCCGCGGCAACATGCAACAGCTCTCTGAAAATAACAGCAGCAGTTCAACAAAACAATAAAACATATTTTTCTTGAAAGAGTTGATCGTCAGATTTGTGGTCAATAAAATAAAATCGAAATACAAGAGACCAAGGGATAAATTGAGAGATGTATGATGCATTGTGTTTCACCCTACATTTACCTTCTGTGAACACAAGAAACTGAATGGCTGCACTTTCTGTTACCACTTCCGATCCTAAATGTACGTCCTTGGTGCACACTGGTGAAATATCAAAGTTAGTTCTAATTTAGCTAATGTGGTTACTAGAAAACACATTATTCCTGGCAGCATGTTTATTTCATGTAGTTCCTAGCTATAAACTATGCTGGATTAGCTTTACTGTGCACTGCATAATGCAGAAAGGCATATCCAAAGAAGGCAGGAGATCATAGCTTAGGGAGAAGTCATCTCTTCTTTCCAGGTTGTATTAATTTCATCTGTTCATTATTCACAGTGCATTGGCCTGATTTTTCTTCAAATGAGTTTTATCAGGCTCTGATCTGTGAGTTTCTGTAGAGTCTCTTTTGATTTACCCCAATGTCAGTGAAAGAAGGATAAGGTTACACAGCTCTCATGAGACACCTAGTCCAAAGATGTAATAATAAAGACAAATGGATGCATTGTTTTATGGCTGTTACTATGTCACCACATAAGGGCTTTGAGTCAACTCAGCTAACACTATGGTGAGAGGAAGAAAACCTCTCTATCTTGATCCAGCTTTACTTGAAAAGGAAATAAAATAGCTGCATAAATCACCCATTGCCAAAAAAAAATAAAAAATTACAGACATGGAATGTGCAAATATCTTGTCACAGTTCACTAGCAAAATACTGTCGGTGACCATGTTTACTTTCTCCAGGAGATGTCACTCAAGACACTGGTAAATGTACATTTCAGAAGTTTGCAGTAAGAACACAGTCAGAACAAACTGTGACATAAAGCTCTGTTCACTCCAAAAATACCTTGGCCTAGTTCAATAACATTACTGCAATATGTACGTGTCAGGAGTGAGGAGCACAGTTTTCAATTCTGTTCCTCTGTAAAATACACTTGTTTGCACCAGTCCATTAATGAGTCATCATTTATTTACTTCCACAAGAGAGTGATGCTCTGAAGGAGCCCAAAGACTGAAGAGAGATTTTTGAGGAAAGGGCAATTCATACAGATTTATTGCCGGCTGAAGGAAGCAGATATTGTTGGCAGTTTACTACATATACAATTTACATACCAATTTATGCTACTGTTGCATTAAGAGAAGTAGCCTATAAATATCTAGTAGTGTTTCATGTTACCAGGCATTCAAATCAGACTTGGCAACCACTTTTAGACAGAAAATAGATCTTTTTGCTTCTGAACAGAAGGCAAGGCAAGGAAAAAGACAATTGGAAAGGGAAAGAGAAGGGGAAGGAAAACGGGAAAAACAGGGAAAAAATAAAAAAAAGAAATAGAGGATGGGAGTATGAAATGCTGCACTGCAAGAAGACAAAGATTGTTATGGATTTTTTCTTCTCTTGTAGCTTTCTCATTGTTCTCAGGAAACCTTTGAACAAGCAGTAGAGAGAAATGTCATGATTTAATAGGTGAAAAGCATTAGAAAGAAACTGTATGAAGGAAGAAAGATGGAGTGTTTGTGGGAAGCAAAGACAGCAAATGAGGAATGAAAGAAGCAGATAAAAGTGAAAAAACAGAATTAAGACTATCTGTGGAGGTTTTCCAAAGAATAAGGACACTATGCCAAGAAAAGCACAGAGGAAATTTTGCCTGGCCATGAATAGAGATACAGAAGAGTGTTGGAGTTCTCAGAAGGCAAAAGGAGATGAATTGAGAGCCAGTAAATGAGCATAAATGAGCCATCATGGGATGTCGGGGATCACGTGGAAGAAAGGCTACCCTATTGATCTCAGATTCTCTGTTAGCTCAAGTGGGCATAGTCTGGGTTATTGATTTATAAGCTCCAGTCTTGGTGAAGAACAAAGATTAACAACAAAATCTCTACTTTTTATGACTATGAATAGCCCAGCACAAAATATTATCACACAAAAATAAAGATCTACAACTATACTAGTATACAAAACAGTGCCTGGGACCCCTTCCCTAGTTCTGCACTTATTTGAAATGGTTTGGCTTTATTCACACTATTAAAATCTCTAAGCCTCCAAAATGCTGCACTCAAGAGTTGTTTTGAATAATGTGTGCTGGCTTAAAACTGCTTGGGAGACTCATACTTGACCCAGAACAAAACTTTATCAAGGACTTTTTTAACTGTTTAAGCATACTGACAAATGGATTCCCCAGTGCTATTGACTTTCCCAGTACTTAGTCACATAGTACATAGTCACTTCATGAAATAATTAAGTACAGAGCCAAACAGTGAGAATAAGTAACTGTAAAACTATAAAACTATATAGTTATATGGTTGTTACATAGTTTTTGCCTAGGGGAATTTTACTTTTCACCATTAAGATTTAAGCTCAAAATTAATAAACCACAAAAATTGTGTTCACTGATTCAGCAAAAACTTGTATATAAAATTTCTTAGTAGACTTTATATTTGCGGTGAAGTAGAACTATACAAAAGATGAATGCAAAGACAAAACAGAAGCTTTAGGTTTTAATTAAGATGTATACTTGGCTAGCTGTTTTTTGGAAAATATGCACTTACTTGTTCAACTATAGTATATGTAAGATGTCCACACACAAATAAATGCATATCCACATCCATATATGTATGTTGAACAGACCAGGGATGTGTTTAGTGGTTTAGTATAAATTTAAATATGAAACTCTCAGTGGTGTCTAATTTTCCAAAGCTGTTGCTGGGTATCTTTTTAAGCATGCTGCATGGTATGATAATGTATGATTCAGCTTACTTGGATTATTTTGTGTGGCACATAGTTATAGTAAGAGACATCCAGGCATTCTACAGGAACAAATCCTACAGAAAGCTGAAGTAGGCAGACTCTCTAGAGAAATAATTATCAGGGATTATAGAGCAATCTGGCAAGTTGTGGGTGGAAAGTGAAATTTAAACTTCTGGAACCCTCATGCTGAGAATGGACTGGTTCCAGGAAGCCTGCTAATGAATCTGGTATATAAAAATTCAGTAGGTCTTGAATCTTTTTATATATTTAAAAAATATTGTTAAAATATAAAATTTGATTAATAATAGGCAAGTTGGAAGAAGGATAAATATACAAAATACCCTTTTTACTCTTAAAAAGAAAGACTGTATGCCCCATACTGAGGTCATAACTCTTTGGTTCCAAAAAATTAATCAAAAAATATATCCCAGAACTTACCATTTCCTTCAATGTATCATTTGTTTAATTTTATTGACTACGAATTCTACAGTTCTATGATATCTTTTCCATTCTTTGTTTATCCTAAAGAAAAGAAAAATCAATGTTGGATTCAAGATAATTTTTGCCTATACTGTAAATCACTAATATCTGAATTATTATGAGTTTTGGAGGTTACAGCTTTTACTGTATTCTAAATTAATCTAAATCTTTTCTTTGAGTGTAAGAAAAATGAAAATATCAAGACAATCAGTTTTCTATAGTGTTAATTGCTCATAAAATAACAAACATTATGAGCAATACAAATGGTCTTTAAGTGCCATAGGCTAGCTCCAGTAGATTAATGAGCCAACGGCTCCAACTTTGATGCCTCTTCTAATTATGCATGATTCGCCATTTCTTTCAAAAGAAAGACATCTAATTAATTAGGTACAAAATGTCATCTATAGGTCATTGACAGCAAGGAAGATCACCACTCACTCGGTTTAGTCTTCAGGCAAAATTATTACCCCTCTGGGATTCCCACCAAATGTCATTATTGAATCAAAAAGTGCTCCTGCAGTAGGAAGATTATAGAAAAGAGAGAAAAAAAACCCACAAATCCTTTCCTTTCCACCCTGACTCATACACAGAATTAGCTACCCGACCTTAAGTAGGTAAATGCAATAACTCTGAGATGCCACAAATTAAAGACTCACTTTTAATCACATAAAATAAAAGGATGTTATAAAGTCCAAAGTGTTCCATAAAGCTCTTAAACAGTGATGTTGAAATAGCCTGGTAAAAAAAACTTAGTTGAAAGTTCCCCTATATCAATCTGATGAACTCCCACTTTCAGATTCCAAATTACAGACTTGAAATTACACTTTTCACTTCTTTTAAAAAATGTGAAACTGCAACCTCTTCTGAAATTTTTATAAGTTTTTGGTTTTATTTAGGGCTGATGCACCTGCCATTGATTACAAGGCCCTAGTTTGGAAAATTATGGTCTGATTAATTAATCCATCATTATACAGCTGCTAGTCTATTAGATTACCTTTAACTTGTGGAAAAGTCACTGAGAGTTATTTAAATTGTATATATTGGGATATCAAAAACTAAAGCTGGTTTATTCCAATTGTTCTTTCTATAAATGAGAAGAAATGCTATCACCTGTAGCTTGCAAGGAGATAAAAAACACTGTCAGGTAATATCTCAGTTTGATTTATTCTCTATTTTCCAAATATAAAAGCTTAGATTCTTGATAGAGTAGTGTTAGTTAGACAATCTATGAGCCCTTAAAAGCAATGCGGTGGTCGAGCTGACTAGAATATAAAATTTACATTCAGCACCGTAGTATGAGGTATTAAGATGTGTTTTCATTTTAAACCAATAACATTTTTATTTATTCTTTTTGTGAGCCACATACTTGGTTTATCTTATCAAGGGAATTTGTTTGGATTAAGTCTTATTTTTCTTCTTTTGTCTTTATCACTCAGTGATACTATATTTCATATGTGTTTGAGCTATAAAGTTGAGATGAAACTGATAATATCCTGTTGGCAATTATGATAAAATTGATAAGTAGCAGCAAAGTATTTTAATTTCATAGGATAAGCATTTCTGACAGAAAACAGGTTAATCAGAAAGACACAAACCAGGTCTATTATTTCTTAACTGTTATAACCCTGTTCATTTTATGGTGTACAGTTACTATGCATATAAAGGAAAACTTTCTTTTTTTCTACACATTTTACCAAGTGGAACACCAAAGGGCAGAGTAAAACCTCATGAACATTGTTTTCTTTCTTCTAAACTTAATAACAGGTTGCTATCCAGGAAATCTACAGCAGATTATACTCCTGAGTGTCTGTCACTTTGGGCTTCATTGCCATGTGTCTGTTTACACCAAACTTCCCTTCTGTTTTACCTCAAAGGAAACTAATACAGAGACCACATAACCACAGACATCTTGCCAAACCAACTGAAAACTAACTGCTCTACCAGACTGCAACCATGTATGATGTAGAGGAATCCTCATTCGTGGGACCTATGGCCACCCCAGGGCAAAGAAACAAAATCAAAGCAGCCTCAGACAAAGACTTCAAATTCAGCCCTTCCATTATTTCAAAATGGCAGAATAATTTGCTGGTTTCTTTCTGGTCTTGAGCAGTAAGACCATTTCTTTTAGTGGGAGATGAACGCAAAAGGAAATTTTGGGGAAATTCAGAACGATTGATTGCCATCTAAACTTGCCCTTAGACAAATGTCATCTAAACTTTAGTAGTTGATGTCTGTACCTTTAAACCAGAAATGTTTAAAGTATGGATGATTTGTTTTAAATACAGGATTAAAAATAAATTAAACCTTATTGATACTGAAGCAGATTTCCTTACGCTATCTATGCACTTGTTAGTCAACCACAGGCAAGTCACTGTAACATGTACAACATAGACACTTTTGGGACATTCAATAACAAATCTCTCCCTGAAGTCTTCCAAGGTCCTGTGTAGCATAGGTTCAAATAAAATTTTAAGTGACCTCAAAGAGGAGTTACACCAAGAATATTTTAATGTCTTTCCTAGAGCGCCTACTAAGCTGGATTCTAGAGCAAGGTATATTATCAGATTCAGGAGATACTCCAAGTTCCCATGTAAAAACTTTGGAAAGGTCTATGGAATTTTGTTTACAATCACAGAATCATAGAATTGTCTAGGTTGGAAAAGACCTTTAAGATCATTGAGTCTAACGGTTAACCTAGGACTACTAAGTCCACCACTAAACCATATTCCTACATACCACATCTACACATCTTTTAAATATTTCCAGAGGTGGTGACTCAACCACTTCCCTGGACAGCCTGTTCCAATGCTTGACAACCCTTTCAGTGAAGAAATTTTTCCTAATATACAATATAAAACTCTTCTGCTGCAACTTGAGGACATTTCTTCTCATCCTATTGTTATTTGAGAGAAGATACCAACCCCCACCTCACTACAACCTCCTTTCAGGTAGCTATAGAGAGCCACAAGGTCTCCCCTGAGCCTCGTTTTCTCCAGGCTAAACAATCCTAGTTCTCTCAGCTGCCCCTCATAAAACTTGTGCTCTAGACTCTTCACCACCTTTGTTTCCCTTCTTTGGTTGTGCTGCAGCATCTCAATGTCTTTCTTGTAGTGAGGGGACAAAAACTGAATGCAATATTAAAGCTGAGGGCTTGTCCTGTGGTTACAATTATGACATAGCTAGCTATCAGGTCGGTGCCTGCATGCCCAGCCACTGTCAATAATTTTCTGAGGGGTCCATGCATGGATGATAAGTTTGAAACTGAATTCCTAGTCACTGTCACAACAAAGCATTCGACTAGTGGTTATAGTCATATTCTTATATGACTATAGTGGTTATAGTTATATTCTTCCTCCAAGAAAGAATTCTGGTCTGCCCCAGAGATTGTCCCTCGTCGTCCCTGCTGTAGTTCCAGAGCAATTAATAGGCATCATTTGTGTGCTTCAGTGAGTTTGGTGTAGAATCTGACCATCCCAGAGATTTTCCCAACTAGTTTCTGCTGCAAACTTAGGGGACTTGTAAATACTCAGTAGAAACTCTTCTAGAGATGCAGAAATGGCCACATAGGACAGTGGTTTGTACACAGAAAGTCAGGAGGTATTTTGTAAATAGCTTATGGTGCTCAACAGTGGTGGATGATACTTGCTCTGGAATACTCAGACATGATCACAGGGCAGATGGGCATCAGAAATTGTCAAGATAGTGGAGTCTCATCCATTTTGGCTGAAGATATTACTGCAAAGACCCTTGAAACAGACTCCTGTCATCATATTGATAGCTAATAAAGAGATTTCATTCTTCACATAACCTTGTGCAAATATTCCTGTGTATTTTTAACAAATATTTTTTCTGTTAGTGTTTGTAAAACAAAACCATGTTTGCATCCTGTTCTTTTTTTGTCCTTAAGCCTCTTTTCCTTGCTCTCTGTGTCAAGAAAACATTTCTGCGTGGGCCAGATTTGCTCTTGGAGATTCCAATGGGGGTAGTTCAGACTAGTGGGGGATATCATGGCATCCACTTAATCTGCTATCTGTGTGCCATGGAGTCAATTTCTAGTCCCAATACAGCTGAGATAAACATATACACATATTTCTATATATGTGTATATACATTTCTATATAAGTGTAAAATGCGTTTATGTGTATAAAACCTTCGTTAGCTTGAATCCTCCTTGCTTAGTAACAGCTTGTAAAAAAAATCAGTTCTGATGTTGATGACTCAGGTCTCTTAAACATTTGCAATGGTGCCTTGAAAATTTGTACTGAACTGTCTTTTCTGATAAGAAAATATATGTGAAAGTAGATATGTAAATAGATATTAAAAAAACAGCAATAAAATTATTATTATACTGTTATTAATTTATATAGTTGTAAATATTTTTTGTTTTCTCATATTGCACACCAACAGTTTTTATTGCAGATAATAAAGAAGTTTAGAAATTTCATTTTTTCTTTAATGGCTACTTCCTGCATTTGATTTATTTTCTGCATTCTTTTGTGGTGATTCAACTGTTTTACACCTAATAAAATAAAGTGCTTTAACTAGAACTTTCTGATATTCAGAGATGACTTTTATCTTCAAAGAAAAGAGGTGGAAGAGAGAGGATAAAACACTGCATGTCAAGTTTGGAATCACAGACTGGAATTCACTGTTGCATGACAAGGCAAACACTGATATAATCAGCTAGACAATTTTCATGATCCTAATGACGAGCCAAAGAAACAGTTTACCAATCCGTAGACTCACTTCAGCAGGATATCAAAGGCTTGCAAATCAGTTTAGCATCTGGCCTTTGAAAATTTAATCAGGGAATTACAAGTGTTGGTAAATTAGGGCCTGATCTTTCTAACCTTTGAGTCAATGAGAGTTTTGTTGTTGAGTTAATTGGAAGAAGAACTAGGTCCTTTTTATTTCAAGGTATCATATGGAACCACATGTTGCAAACAAAATAACAGCTTTTCTCCACCTGCTTTAAAACTTACTGTTTCCTTGATAAATCATCAAGCAATGTTTTGTTTTGGAGTGGGAATCTTGTTTACACTCTGCAGTAAACCCAAAAAGTAGTAAGTTAGCCAAAAACCTTCAATCTCTGTTTCTCCTCCATAACAGAACTTAACAATGAATGAGAACATACTTAAAAAAATTATCACAGGTAGAGGGCTGAGAAGGAATGAGTCAACAAAAATGAAAATAAAACACATACCTTGTCTTTTTTCCATAATCTTGCCTTCCATATGTTCATGTAACTTTCACCTTAATGAAATCTCTTTTCTCTGGTGTGATGTATGTTATAATACATTACAGCAACTCTTTTAGCTGTGGCACCTAGTGAACCTTGATTCTGCTACCTTCTTTAGGTAGGTGGGCTTGAGGGTGGCAAATAGTGCAGTTTTTACCACTCTTTACAGTCTTACACTTCAATGCTGAAACGATAGTTGTATTTTGACCCTCAAGAGACAGTACATCACTTAAGAAAGCAGATGGATTAGGAATTTCAGGGGACTGGTTTGCCATGGTGCATGGTTATGACACAATATTATCTTTCCCTCTTTCTAAAAGGAAAAAAAGAAAGCTGAAATTATGGTTGTAAGGACCATCCTCTTTTGAGACACTCTTTACAGTGATTGGATGTCACTGAGGCAATTGCTGGAACAGTCCTCTTCACTGAGCTCAAATCTGCGTTGGGGAGTAGTGTGCTTTTCCAACTGATACATCAGGTATGTTGTCTGTGACCTTGTTCAGCTCAGAAGAGGTAGAATATTGTTTCTTCACAGTAAAGGGAGCAGTTGTACTCACAGATAGCATTTACAAGGTAGTTTCTGTGTTCAGAGCATATAGCTGGCTCTAACATTGCAATGCCCCCTTTGACTGTCCCCATTAACTATGTCTACAAAGGTAGAAAAAAGGGACAGAGGGGTGAAGGTTGATTTGATCTATGCATTACAAGTAGCCGAAGTCAGGACAAACCCCACATTTTGTTGCAGCTTTAAGGAGGGGCAGTTTCCTTCCTCCCTTGCAAGCACATTGTTCTGTTTTTCTGTAATCTAAAGTAAAAGTCCTGGTTGTGGACACAAGCTGAAATATTGCTGATTCTTTTGACATACCCTACAAATGGAGGATTTTTACAGGAGCCTAATCAATTGAAGCCCAAGTGAATCAACTGTAAAAACTGCTTCATATTTTGTAATCTTTCAAATGAATGCACAGACAAATATCTGGGTTTAAAAGAAAGGAGTCAGGAATTATCTTGCATTTGTTTAGAATTGTACACAATGTGTTAGCGAAAGCAATCAATACCTAATTACTGATCTATCTCTGAGAACGCAGTCCTCTCTATTCTAATGTTTTGCACAGAGATAACCACTCACTGCATGACCTGATGCATTTGTTTTGACAGCTCTTCTTCAAACATGACAGTGAACGTCATGGTCCAAGAATAGCTTCTCTCCTCCAAAATAAAAACCCAGGCTACAGAAAAGATGTAAAGTTCTAAAGCTGTGGTTAAATGCTAGGCATAACTAAATTCAGAAAACCACCATTACTTTATCGTAAGAATATTCATTTAAATCAGCTGCTATTCAGAGCACATATTTACTTTTTATTCTCTTCAGGGTACCATGAGTGTTCCGCTGGATCCTGAGTAACCAAGTACAGCATTTCATCTTATGCATTAAACCAGCATTTCATTATAGATTACCTCATATTTTATATAACATTTAGGTACACTGCACACAGACTCCTTCATGGTCTGTTTTCTGACCAGTGTTTTTTAACAACTCAGATGCTGAACAGTATGCACCCTTCTCTGAGGGCCTGGTTTACCAAGGGCCTGGTTTACCAAAGGCCTGAGGATTTTATTGATATAGCACTGAATAGGGAAGGAGAGTGTTTGTTTCTACTTCTGCATACACTTTGAAAGAGCTTAAATAAAATTATTGGTCAGGAACATTGATTTCTGACAGACTCAATGGTCAGATTCTGTTTTCAGGAAGTAAAACGTCTGACGGTTCTATCCTGGACTGTTTATACAGACCGTGGTGGTAATTAGCATACCACTTCCTCAACAACACCATCATACAGCAATAGACAAGGGGCTCCAGCTATGAACCAGAGACTCACTGTGTGAGGCACAATACAAGCATAATTTAAACCAGAAATAAAACTTCCTTCTACTGCTAACTTTGAGTTCTGAGAGAAGTTTCATGACAAGTCTTAGACCCTGACGTAGGTCTTTTCTTGTCCCTTTTTTAATATTATTGGTTTTTAATCTGCTTTTAATGCATTTTGCAATACATACTACAGGGTATATGAGGGTACAGAAAAAAAAAAAACAAAACAGAATTCTAATGTATATAACTGTATTTAAGAAAATATTTTAGTTCTCATTCTGTCACAGGATGACTTTAACATCAAGAGGAGTTTGGTTTATATTTCAGTTCCTTTGTACTCTTACATGTAACTAAGTATTTTAGCAGTGAACACCCAGTGGCTTCAAAATCCCGTAGATTCTATTAATGTTACCTGTAAAAGTTAACTCTGTTTTGTTTTGTTTCCTCATTTAGCAGTGAAATAGCATTCTGAAGTAACATTTACACTGTTTTTTTTAATACTATTACCAGTTGTTCATATATACTCTCTATATATATACATATAATGCTATTAACAGTTGTTCATAAACAGTAAAGGGTTTCCAAGGCCTTTGCAGAGTTAAGTTCTATCTGAGTGAAGTTGGTGATGGGATGTAGATTAATTCCATTTAGTTTTTGTAAATAAATCTAGACTCAGAAGTTGGTAGTCTTGATGATGAATTTAAGGTCTATAATGAGTCCAGAGATGGTCATCTCTGGAGCCATCTTTGATTTGAGTTTCCATTTTAGGAGCCTAATCACAGTAGTAGGAGCTGCAAGTAATTCTATATCTAACTTAAGCATGGCTCATGGCTGCAAAATGCAGTTGGAGGTTAATCTGTGGGAAGGAATCAAGGTATAAGTATAAATTAACTTGTACATATGCAGCTGTCATGTAGGTAGGTAAACTGTAATCAGGATTTCATAGTTTTCAGTCCAGCTCCCGTGTCTATTTTCTGAAAAGCAGCCTGAACACAAGAAATAATTTTAATGAGATACCTAGGCAGATTGTAAATCCTCCTGAAGTTCTTTCTTGCCTCTCCTCCAGGCATTATTTTCTCACTACAAAACTTCACACAAAAGGCAAAACAAAATGAAACATCATGACTGGACTTCCCAAGATCAATCATTTTTACCATATTCAGAAGATTGAACATGAAAGGCTGCACATAACAGAATTTACCCAGAAAAATTTCCCATAACAATTCTTCCTTAGCCTCCAGTTATAAAAAGAGAAGAAAAAATTTCAGATGTCCTTAGCTGAATCCCTGCATAGTAGTGACTAGCCTGTGTATGTAAAACTATGCATGTAGTTATCTAATAAATTGTAGTGACAAATAGATAATTTGCAACATAATAATTATCATTAATATTTAAAATATGAGTCTTTCAACTCTTCTGCTTTCCTGACTTGAATTATCACAGAACTCTTTACCTTGAAGACAAAAATTGCATGAGGTTTTTGGAGTCATAGTACTCATAAAAGAAGAGCATGGGTGTTTAAAAGTGTAAGTAATTGCACTCACATGCAGTTTTGAACATTGGCAGTATTTTATAAAACATGTTGTTATGTGAGTGAATCCTTGCAGTTGGCTCTGTGTTCTAAGCCAGTAACTGAACTACTGAGTTGCTAAACATGCAACTCTAAGAGTCCTGAATGGCTAGATGTCATGGGTGAAACTAATGTTATATAGAAGGTAAAGGACGTATAGATATCTAGAATGCATGAATATATATTTTGCAAGTATATTGGGTTAGAAACAAAAACAAGTGGGAGGAAAACCAATTAATTAAACACCCAGATGCACAAGACATAAACAGGAAAAGTAACACAATAGGGACCAGAATTCTCTAAAAATAATAATAAAAATAATAATAAAAAAATAATAAATAAGGACCAGGGTCTCGGCATAGATCCTGGATGCACTTAAGGTCTGATTTAGAATTCAAGGCACCTGGGAAAAGAAAAAGCCATCTTCAACATGTCGTAGTTAAAGACTTTGTGTTTGTTCTTGAGCTAACTTCTCCCTTTCACAGAGTAACTCAAGAGATTATAAACAAGTGTTTTCTTTTGTCAGGAATTGTAGCTCATGTTTACATGGGTCATGGAAGACGTCTAATTGTTAAAGCCCTTTAGTGTCATTCCAGACTTTGATCTTTTCTCCCTTATTTACATGCACTCATTAACAATTATACTGTATTTTGTTTTGTATGAAAAGAAGTCTTGTAGGCTCCCTTACTTATTTCTAGCCCTCCTGAAGGGCTGTATCATGTAAAGAGTGGAGCACTCTGAACTCCCATTAGAGTGTATTGGAGACACTCAGTACCTTGCAAGATACATTTATAAACGAGCAATCTTTTCTACACAGAAGAAAAAATGGGATTTAAGTGTTCTGTTTTTCATCTCTAATATGTTTTTTTTTCAACTGCGCTTTCCCCTTGTACTCAATTTATTTTGTACTTTATTTACTTGACTTAATCATTTTTAACAGCGATTACGAAAACTCTCTCCTCGCATCTTATCATCTGATCTTCCATTCTTCTACTTTCTTCAGATCAGTGTTAGCAGATCAAATGAGAGGTTCTTCCTCTTATAGATACCTATGGTGTTTACTTCTTTATTTTAACACAGCATTCTATCAACTCTGTTATGAAACCTTTTTATCTTTTGTTTGCTGGAAACAGAATGCTTCAGAGTAGTTTGCTATGTAATTGAATAGAAATCTCCTGTCATCCACCTCTTAAATGTAAAGTTTTTGCTATTGTTCAACCTCTTTTATTTGTCAACAAGTCTTTACATTATCGGTTTTAGAATGATTTTGTCTGCAAAAGTCAGATGAGCAAAACAGGCCAGCTTGTGTATGCTTGAAATAATTTTTTCTGCTAACTCTTATTTGCAAAACTGGGTTGTATCTAATTCTAGATCACTGGTGATGATTCTGAAGTCTTTTTTAACAAGCAAAGCTACTGATATGCATCTTCACAGTAGTTATGAGTTCACCTCAGCCAAAAGTCAATGTGGAATATCCCTTTGTCCCATCCCAGTCTACTGTACAAGCCATATCCCTCCCAACTACTTCCTCACCCCCAACCTACTAACTTTGGGAGGAAGAGTGGGAAAAAAATAAACCCTTGATGCTGTGCAAACATTGTTGAATAATAATCAAAACACTGGTGAGTTACCAACACTGTTTTGGCCACAAATCTAAAACATTGAACCATATGGGCTGCTATGAAGAAAATCAACTCCATGTCAGCCAGACCCAGTACAGCAGTCTGCATAGTAGTAACACCCTAAGAAATAAATCTGAGCTGTATTGCGAATAACTGTTTGTGAGCTGCAAACTGGCTGAACGTATTTTGTATCCTGCTGTTCAAAAGAGTTCTGAATGACCTCTGTTGTACACAAGAGGAAACCTTCTTGAAAAATCTTTTAACTGCTAAAAGAACATGAGTTAATTATTTTGTATTATGTATTCCCTCTCATTTAAAGTAAAAAGACAAGCTATAAATTGCAGGATTATCACTACTGGAACTCCTACCAATTAGACACAAGTTACTTTAATTTGTTTGACAAGTGGTGTATGACATTCCTCTAGGCAATATTACATAAATACTTCAAAACAGTTGTACTTTTGATCACCTACTATGAGGCATTAAAACCAGCTGTGGTAGAAGCATGGGATCCCAGCCTCACTTGTATTATCTTGCTGGGGTAGCAGAGTCTGTGTCAGTGATGCAGGCCAAAAATTTGCAATGAACACATGAAAAGTCCCAAATCTTCCCAGCCATTTGAAGAGTATTTACTGTGTCTTTTCAGTGAGAAGCTAAAAAAACATCAAATTCAAAATTCAAACTTATAATTTGATAAATAAATTCTTTAAAAAAAAAAAAAAATTAAGAGAAGTCCAGAATCAGTGGAGAAAGATGTATAAATAAATATGACCATCCAGTTCTTGCAGCAGGTAGGTCTTGTCTTCCCTATTAGCTTTCAGATTGTTATTTCAGGGATTTTTTAGTGTATCAGTCTCTACAAAGTCCCTCTGGGACTAGAGGAAAAATTACTCCTTCTATCATCTCTGAGCTGTAGCTCTGTGTGTCTGTGCCTCACTGGTCTCTGTAGCCTCCTCCTTCAGCAAATTTTACCATCTCTTCCTGAATGATGACACTTTCTCACTTCCATACAAGCTACATCAGTCCCTGAGCAGATCCCTTTCTGCATCCTAGAAAGGTTTTCATAGTTTGCTTAGGTGACTATAGTACAATATTCATTGCAGGCATCAGTATAGTCAGTGAAACTTTTGTCATCCCTCTGCTGGACCTTCATAATCCTACAGCTCAGCCATCAGAATATATATTGTTTCTAGTCCTAGCTGAGTTCATGCTGAAGCACACAAGGTGTGCTCACTTAGTTTGGTCTTCTGAGAGGGCTATAACCTCCAGCATAGAGGTGACATTGAGCAAGTGAAGAAGGTAATTTCTTTAGCCTCATGAGTTAGATTCAGAGGAGAATGCCTAGGAGTAGTCATAAATTATAAGCTGTCTTGGATAATGATAATGTTTAGCGCCTTCCACAAAAGGCTATGAGACTTCTCAGCATCACAACAATAAATGACTTAATAAATAGTTGAACTTTGACTGTACATATTGACTCCATTTTAAGCAAGGAGTGAAGTGTTAAGTCCCTATATTTCCTGATCTTTTCAATATTGTCTTGAATGTACCCTTTTGCCCTTTTCTTCTGCTGCTGCTACACCAGAAGCTCTGTTATGAGAAAGTCAACGAACAGCTGCATTTGAAACTGAGTGGACTGCACATCTAGAGGTGAGCTGATGAGGGCATTGTAGGAGCAGCAGCTCCTCTGCCTTAAGACGGAGCCTGCCATTGCTGTAACTTTGAGCTAGCTGATTCATTGAGCAGCATTAAAGGTTATGGCAGTCAGTAAATAACCTGTCAAACTCCTACTGCTTCCCTTACCCAATTCAAAGGATTCATCAATCTCTGTATTCACTTGTTCTGCACATCTGAATTGCTTATTGATGATCTGGATCATGTTCATCAGTTGCTTGCTCATTTAATGCCTCTATAATCACCTCAAGCCTGTGTAAACCTTTTCAGAACCAGTGAGGTGTAAAATATCTTCTCTTTGGTGTTCAAGGTGCCACTCTCTGCATTCTGACCATGTATTTAACAGTACTATCGTCTAGTATAAGCTCACCTTCCTTCCCCTTCCAGAATCATCTTTATTATAGAGCAGTAAATATCCCTACTTGAAAAGACACACAAACACACATAAACACACACATGCATGTGCATATGCACACACAGTCTGACATGAATAAAAGCACCCCCACACACACTTCTTAATTAGACTTCTTAATGATATTTTTGATGGAAATTAAAAACACATTTTTTAACAAAATAGATGCTTTAAACATTGTTTTTAGGAATAGGGATAATATGATTATTCTTTGCTTGTTCAATTTCTCTATAAATTGCTAACTAACAAAGAGGCAGCAGCAGTGCTGATTGATTTTTTAGGTCTGCTCACAGTAATATTTCCTTGAAAAACCCAACATCCTGGAGAACTTAAACAATTTTTCTGTGACAATTTAATGTAATGCCATATGGGTTATAAAAACAAGACCATACTATTTTTTCTTTTTTGCTGTAAAAGGCAAAGGCATACCACACTGAGGGATGCCATAAACAGACGAGAGAAAAATATGTGAGTGTTTTTCCTGGAGAGCACCCTCACAAGAACAGCATTCATGCCATCAGCTGTTCCTCTCTGGTTTCCTCAGGATATAGTCAACCTCCAGCAGAGGCTCCTATAAATCTGGAAAGGCAGAAGACTCAAGCATTCTGTGAAGTCCATTAAGAACTTCACTGTGATCAATCTATTTTGTGTGGAGTGTGGCTGGATACTTGCTGGTACAAAACCCTAAGATCTATATCTAAGCAAACTGATAGTGCTTAGTTAATGTGTTTCTCTCTTCTATGCTCACTGCAGGATATTTACCTTCCTGTGAGGAAACCAATGCTGCTGAAAGTGAAGACTTGATAATCTTCCTTTGTAATATAACAATAATCTTCCTTTGTGTTCTGTTCCCTAGTTAACATGAAAGAAGTAATTGCAACTATTTCCACATTAGATGTTTATTTTTTATTTCATTCTGCTTTTAGAGTATATCCCCAAAGCTTTGTGTTCTAGACATAGAAAAATATTAGAAATTAATTTTTAAAATAAGTATATGGCTGCTCAATATCCTGCTGAACTCAGTCAGATATTGCATGTAACAACTATGTCTTTATTATTAAATCTGAACTTGGAATAAAAACCTCTATATATGCAGCCTTCAGTTTTTGCAGAGATTTTTGTGGCTTTTGGTTTTTTGTGGGTTTTTTAATTCAAAATCTGACTGAAATGTGAGGACTTTGCATGAAACTGTGAATGATACATATTTATCCACTGGAATTACATCAGAACTACATTTTTGGCTTGTGTTTAATTTGAAGAATTCATTTACAGAACTGAATCTTGATATTAGCATACAGATGGAATTGAACAGTATGTCAATACTGACTGACAAAGCAGATAGATTTCTGGTCGCTTTATTTTAGATTAGTTCTAAATTTTCTCATGGAGAATATAAAAATGTAGAAGAGCATTTCAATTTTCCATTTCATTTAAACTGAGAAGAAAGTAATAATTTGAGGAAAACTAATAAAAGACTGATGTTAGAATGTGATTGACATGTGGCTAAAATGTGTTTCAGTTGTAAAGACAGTCCAGTACTAATAAAGCAACATTGACAGGCTTGCTACCTTCAGGCCTCCCTTGCTCACATATAATTGATTTTAAAACAGTACCCAGAAGAGAAAAGAATGCTGTGCTATGTCTGTGTGATTTTTTCCTCTGTTCTACTGTCTTTGTTAGGAAGCATTTGAAATTAAGTAACAATGTATCCTATGGCAAATATAACTAATTATTTATTTTTTTGCTATTTTATTTTTTAAAAAAGCAAATCTTGCAGCTCCACTGTTAAGATAAAATGCTTTACTTGTGTACACTTCCTAATAGGTAAAAATACGAGAGATGGAGTGAAATAATTTGATGATCTGGTTGAACCAACTTTTAAACTTTTTGCAGTGCTGGAGAAAGAAGGAGGATTCAGATGTTCAGTGTTATTAAGGTAAAGTATAATAATAGTTTTCCTTGTTTATCTGCATAAACAACTGTTATTCTCTGAGTCAGAACTTGTGGAGTCAAATCCTAGAGAATGAAATATTTATATTTGTAATTTTGTTTGGACTTAGTGGATGGGATTTGTACAGTACAAAATTCAGCCTCCTTTTATCACCAATAAGGAGAAGCAGGCACTTCAGGCAGGATTCTTCTCATTCTATGCTAAACACCACACAGCTACTCGCTCACTTCCTCCTCCCAGTGGGAGGGGGGAGAGAATCAGAAGAATAAAAATGTAAAATCTCATGAGTTGAGATAAAGACAGTTTAATAGGTAAATGAAAAACTGCACGCACAAGTGAAGCAAAAGGAGGAATTAATTCACCACTTCCTATTGGCAGGTGAGTGTTCAGCCACATGTAGTAAAGCAGGGCTCCCTCACACGTAGCAGTGATCTGGGAAGACAAACTCCATAATTCTCTGTGTCACCTCTCTCACTCCTTCTTCCCTCAGCTTTGTTACCAAGCACAATGTCATACAGTATGGAATATCCCCTTGGTCAGGGGGGAATATCCCCTTGGAGTCAGCTGTACCAGCTGTATCCCCTCCCAATTTTTTGCACACCCCAGCTTATTTGCTGGTGGGACAGTGTGAGAAGCAGAAAATACCTTGAAGCTGAATAAGCAATAACTAAAACACTGATGTGTTATCAACACTGTTTTCATCACAAAGCCAAAATATAACAACATACAAGATACTACAAAGAAAACAAACTCTATCTCAGCCAAAACCAGTACGAAAAGCCAAAGGAATGGTAGTATAGAATTGTGTTTCTCTCTGTTAAATGCAAACAGACCCACGGGTGACTAGTTCAGAGGCAAGAATCCACACTGCAGATGCCTGAAGAAGTTAACATAGATCCTACCCAATCTGTCATTCTAAATCAACATCTCAGCCTTTACATGCTGTTAAAGTCTTTCCAGAAGGGAAGTTTAAATATTAGACTTTTTTTATTTATTTCCTACTGCTCACTGGAATTTTTAAAACCTAACATCACTGAAATGAACAATAAAACTCTAATTTCTTCTTTTGGACCACAATTTAAATCTGAATACATGACATAATTAGCAAAAATTACAGAAATGGCAACCAATAGGTTCATAGGCTTTGCTTCTGTTCTGCCTTTTTCCCACTCTTATGGACAAGTCTGCACTATAAAACAATGCAGCTCTACGGAAGACTCAAGACCCCTAGTCTGATCCATCAATTTTAACTCAGTGTTGGGCTCCAAATTCAAGTGAACTAATAAGCTTCCTCAAAAGAAAACCTGACAGAGGGTTTGCATCTGGTTAACATTCACTCAGGTCTGCATCAAAAGGAAGTATGGATGGTCTTTGACTCCTTTTTTTACATTCTTGCAACACCCTCCCTGCAGGTTCTGAACCCTCAAGCTCACCCATGTGCCTAAGATAGGCAAGATATTATTTTGTTCTTATACTGCAAAAATATTATTTTAGTGGGCTACAACACAGCTCTTGCTGTATTTCAGACACTGCCAATTTTATATTCAGTCTTCAGAGACCTCCACAATGAGTCTCTGAGTCAACTGCTCTGTGGTCAGAGTGAAATCCATTTGTTTGAGTGTTCAGAAGCATTATTGTGAGCTACTTTACATGATCAGACAGAGGAAGGGATGGCATGGATAACTTTTTGGGTGGATGCATTTAGCAATAGAGACATTACCTGTGGAAAAACACTAGGCTTAACACAGCCATCAGAAAAATAATCTAGGTATAATTAAATGTGAATCAGGATGGAATTAATCTCAGCCAGCTGTAAGCATCTACATTTGAGCTACTTGCCTAGACTCCCTTGATAGTCAATGAAGGGAAACAGACATGGGATAAAATCATCTGACCTTTTTAGGCACTTGCCTTTAGAAGAAATGAGATTAACTGTTGTGTATTACAACCAGTTTTCTCTAATGACTGTTCAGGGATCTAGGCAAGTAATCAAGATGTAAAAATCTACATTTCATGTGTCTGAAGTGAAGAGAGAGGTGTTTTTGAAACAGAACTGTTCTATATACTTTAAAATTCATAGGCTTGTGGATAGTTCTGCTTCATGGATATGCATGTATCAGTTATGACTAGAATTCAAAGTCAAAGGTGATTAATGAGATACATCTTCCTTAAAATTGGGTTTTTAAAGCAACATGTGGTATCCATGGGAATGCTTTATTATATGCTTTTAGGGATGACATCATACATCTGATTTCTGCTGAATTATGTTGTCTTCTTATGTTTTCTTTCAGCTAGTTCATGGCAACAGCAGCTGGTCTATAAAAATTATTTAAGTAGATTGTTTTAACCAATAGGTCAATTTTGTGTATGTTTGTGGGGGAAATATAACCTTTGTCTAATGGGTTTGCAGATGCAGATGTTAATTAAGAAAACTATGCCTGTTGTCATTAGGCTTAAATTCTTTACAGAGAGCTCCTTCACTTCCCTGAAACATTTTTAGGGACCTCAGAATCTTAGAAAAGCTTAAAACCATTTTTAGAAAGCAGCTGTGGGACAAGATGAGCTTAATTGCTGCTCAGAAAGAACTGAAATGCACATTTGCACCATGATTAATACCTTTTTGTTACAAGTTTAAGATTTCAAGCAAACCTTGTCAAATTAGCATTGCAGTTCAGAACAGATATTGTGTTTCTAAAGTAACCATTATTAGCACTAACAAAGCTTCAGTCATGCTTTTCACAGCTGTTGGGAAACAAGCCCTACGTGCATTAGTGGTGGTCTGCCTTTTGAAGAGGCTCCTCTTGTAAGCTTTTCAATATGACCAGGCTGCTCAGGGCTTTATCTGTCTGGGTCTTGAAAATGCCATGGTTGGATACAACATCTTTGGGCAGCCAGCTCCATTTCTAAGACCACCCTACTGTTGACAAAGTTTCTGTTTATATGCAGCCTTGGCATCTCTCATTTCGGTTCATATCTGTTATCCCTTGTCCTTCTGCCGTGCACCTCTGTGATGTCTGTCTCAGTAACTTCCCTACAGTTATCCAGGAACTGCTGTTAGGTCTCCCTCAGCATCTCTTTCCAGACTACATAATCCCCATTCCCTCAGCCTTTCCTCACAGGCCAAGTGCTCCAGCACCAACCATTGTAGTAACCCTCCACTGAACTCACTCAGCACAATGTTTTACACACAGTCTGAAGAGTTGAGTAAAGGAGAAAGGTCAATTCTTTCTATCAGCTGGCTATGTTCCCACTCATACAGCTCAGGAGACTTTTTTTTCTGGGTTGTACTGCTGGTTTACAATCAGCTGGCTGTTTCCTGAGGCTCCCAGGCCCTTTCTGCAGAGCTTCTCCCCAGCTATTCAATATCCAGCCTATTGCTGCAAGAGATTCCTCCTTTCTAGGTGAAAGACTTCTCATTTGTCCTTGCTGAATTTCACAAAGTTCCTGTCAACCCATTCCTGCTGCATGTCCATGTGTTTTTCTGGACAGCCTTGATACCTTGAGTGCACTGATTGTGTTTTTTTGGTTAATATCATTTGCAAGCCTTACAAGTATGAATATTCATATTGTAGTTCTGAATTTCTGTTCAGACTAGTTTCATACATTTACACCACTGTATTCAAATTGCTGCCTACAAGTCCCAGGCTAACCTTGTAACAGGTGGCGTTGCAGTTACTGTGGGAAGGCACTGAGCTTCCTTATCCTCCTGGAGTCCATCAGCTGGGATAAAGAGAGTCTGAGAGGAAATGAGATCTTCCTCCACAATGTGTTTCTGAGAACAGGTAGAACGATAAGAAATCCTAGGAACACTTACAGTAGATGATTGTAGACTCAGTCTTCAGCTGGATGACTTTTGAATTATTAAAAAGTGTTTAATATCTTCAAACAAATTTGGAGGACAGCAAAATGGAGGCACAGATATTCCCATTTCCATTTCATCCCTTTCTCTCTGTAACTTTCTTATATTTTAGTCTATGCTCAGATCCAAGCCATTCATATTTTCCATCTCTCTCCCACAGCTGTGATGAAGGATCAAGGGAAAAGGAAGTGTTTACAGAGAGGTAAGGAAATGATGAAATTATGTAGAGGGAGCAAAATGATTAGTGGTCACTTTCCGGTTACCCTACGGTTGAGGTAATACTTATCAGGAACTTATTGACAGTAGAGAGGAGAAGCTAAAATTTGAAATATGAGGATATTGAGAAAGTAATGATCTTTTTAACAAAAAAAAAATTGCACCATCCCAAAGAGCTAAAATCACAGATATCCCAATGGTGATTCATGTCCTGAATATTTGGGTCAATCTACAGTTTATCCTCAGAAAACACTAGAAAATGTCAAGGAGAGAGTCAGGACAATCATAATTTTTCTCTTTTATAAACAATGCGCCAAGAGTCAAACAACACTTATCTCCTTCCCCTTACTCATAGCAAGGTAACATAGTGTAGTAGTAGATAGTATCTCAACTTTTCATAATATTGCATACACTATTGTGCTCTATTGTACTCTTTTATGTTTAGAATCATGCTGGATCTAGCCCCTGTCCAAGTAGAGAAAGCTATGCTGGCTCATTGAACACAGCCTTGCTTTATGGAACTTTCATTAATCTTTTTTTTTTTTTTTAACCCCTTGCAGCTGTTGCTGCCTCATCATTTAGGAGCACAGGAGCCTCTTGCTCCCTTTCCACTTCCTGCCACAAGAGGGTCTGCTACGTGTTGCTAAGTCACAGAAATACCAAACACTTCAGAGACATGATTAATGGCAATAGCTACTTTGGTTGATGGATTTTGATCCCCCAGCAGAAATCTGGCATCAATCATGTTCCTGAATTTCTCTGTCCTTCTAGATGATTTAGTACCCCATGTCCTAGCTCTACAACTTCCATTTGGAGATGAACAATTTCTCTGTCACCTTAGAAGTGTAGCACCAATTTCCACTCTTCTTTAGATTCCAGGGTGTTGGCAAGTTACTGCTTTCAGGACACCCTAGCAAGGAAGTCATTAGAACTGTTAGAGCAGGGAAGATACTCCATTAATTATTTTTTGGTCAGCCATGTCTAATCCCATCCCCTTCCGCACCCCCACACCACCCAAATTAAAAACAAAGCAGTATTTCCATATGATTTCAGAGATCTATGGGTTCTGTCTAATATTTTCTTGTCATTTGTAAATGAAAGCTTGTGCAATGGTATAGAATTTCTGAACTTTAGAATTATTGCTGAATTTCTACAGAGAATCCTTCCACATTAAAATGAAGATGTAAAAGGTGCAAAGATGTGCGAAATCACTTAAACAGTTGAAATCTCAGGTGTATGATCAGTGCTAGGTAGGTCCAATCATTTTGCAATTATATTAATATGAATTCTGAAGGTGCTACATAGGTTTCCAACTAATATTACACTAGTGAAGTTAATTATCCATTTAATTAAATGTTGTAATAAACTGTCAGTAAATTAATATAAAATACTAAAATCAAATGAAAAAGATGTGAAGACAAACAGAAGTCGAGAAAAAAAATCCCCCACCAGACTCCCACTAAGTATCTTGCAAACATCAAGAAAATTAGTTGTTTTAATATCTCTGTGAAATGATGATGCAGATACAGAGAATTAAGCATGATTAAGCAAGTAGCTTAGACCAAGGTCACAGAATACATTTATGGGAAGCAAGGTCAGGGAATTATGAGACTGAGTTCAACAATTTATAGAACTGTTTTCTGTCTATAATTCTCAGAATACACAAATAATAAGCTACATTCTGACAATATTACGGTTCATCCAAATCAATTTGATATGGTGACCATTGCAAAAAATGCATTAATATTTCATTTGTGTCAAGAGAAATCTCTTACACTTCAGACCCTGAACCCAGTAAAGATTACTGAGATAGCTAACATCCTCTAATCCTGGTTCAATTAATAAATTAGTGCCAGTCTAAATCAAGATTCCATTTACACCTGTGACTTTATTATCAGCCTTTCCATTAGAAAGACAGTCTGAAAGTAGGGTTGGTCAATGTTCTAATTTTTTAATCCTGATAAAGAGAAGTTTTCCAAATACTCAATTTCTTTTATGTTTTCCAGGCATAACTGTTAATATAGCACAAATTATTTAAAATTTAAACCAAAACAAACAGACAAACAAAAACCTTTAAGGAAATCCTCTAATTATATATTTCAATGGATGTCACCTCTGGCTGCCCAAGCATATACACATAATATCTGATTTCCCCAGGATGCTCATCTACATCTAGCGGCTTTAACTTAGCAGCTGTTTGACTTTCACTAACAACAAAATGATGCAAATGACTGTATTTAAGTTTTCCATAGTTTGCTGTCATATAAAGCTCATTCTATCTGGTTTGTTACTGGGTTCTTGGCATAAGGCAATACTCGCATGCAAAACCAGATCTCTTTAAGTGAATGGTTGGTCACCATTCAGATAGAAACAAGAGTCTTTGTTGTGATAATTCTTGCAATGCCAACTTCAGCTGGATTGTGTTAGGTTCCCAGAACCACTATGTAGCTGAATTCTTATATCCTGTGATCCCACTCAACTTCTTTAGGGTGTGCGATATCCTTTGCTGTTGATTATCTTAAAATGTATAGAGAACGTTTCCTAACCATCTCAACCAAATACTCTTTCACATGATTATCTTTGTATCTACAGGAAGAGTTTCAAGTGACTCTTTGTAGCATCCAGTACATGCAAAATTTGATCAACTTTGCAGCAGGGAAAAGGTGAGGGACTGTTTGGAAAGACTGGTCAGATTTTCCATGCATGATTAATTAACACACTGAAGAAAATAAATTGTTCTATGTACAGTAGAAGCTGCCTGGTGGAAGTCTTCAGGCTATGCCAAAGTTCCCACCTGAGAACTCCAGCATTGACTAGTCAAATGCTGTGTTGTGAAGGTGACTAGGAGTTCTCTCCATCATCTACTTTCATGTCAGTCTTTTGTCTCAGACGTATCTACTGTCTCATTCTATGTGTTGGTTAACAGAGAATTGCTGGAACACTGCAAGGAATTAGAGACTAAGTGCATTGGGTATGCTCACAGGCACAGCTCTGATTGCACCACAGTTGCAACTGTAGAAGAGACCTGTTTCATACCGATTACTCATAAATTAAGTTTCATAGCAGTTAGCGAAGGACTAATTTTCATGCAACGTGTAAACTGATCTTTGAGCTGGAGTTAGTAGTCTGAGTTTGCTACTGCACCTGTAGAGACTAATTTGGAGTGTCTCACAAAAAATATTAATTTTTAAAAAATAAGACCTCCTCCCCAGACTTAGCTACAAAACTTTGTCTCTTTGGCAGGCGTGTTATTGGTCTATTTCTGTCTGTCTGTTCTGTCAATATAAAATGCAAACTTTCTGTGGTGAGGCTTTCTCATACTTTGAAGAACTGTACCTATGACATACATCTCCACTAGGTGCTGGAACATCTTCAGCAATAGGGAAATCAGACTTCCAAAGCAAGACGCTCAGGTCTCCCAAACCATCTCCAAGAAAGAGTTGGTTGAGTCTGAGAAAAGGTATTGAAAGCTCTCAGAATGTAAACAATCTTCTGCCCTACAGCAGGCAATGTGGAGTTAAGTAATTGGTTCTAGGAATCTTGAAGTATGGGAATACTTATTGAAACTCCTGGATTTAAGGTTTATCTATCTTCATTGGATCTACTGCTTGCAGTCCCTCAGATGGATTTTCTCCAGATGGAAAATCACTCCTGTAAAGAAGCTCTTGAGTGACAGTGCACAATAATTTGGTCCAGTGATTATAATTTATGGTCCAGAAACTTCTGCAGGCATGTAATGACTCCTAAATAGTCCAAAAATATTAAAAAAGCAATATTATTGTCAGTGTCTAAAACTCATAGTGCAAGAGTGTGCACTTACATGAGAATGGTTTATGAACCTGTAAATTTCAGTTAGAAATTTACAGTTAGAAAAAATATTTGTTCATCAATGGGAACATTCAGTCAGGAAATGGAAGACTTGGGTTCTGCACTTACCTCAGCAACGTTGCACCTATATCCTTATATCCTGGACATCAATTGTGGCTGTCAACTACTTGTGGAATAAGCAGGAATGCTGATTCTCTTCTCTTTCTGTTCAAAATGGGCCATGCTGTAACCAGGAATTAGTAAGTCAAGAAACCAGAAGGAGAACTAACACAAGTTATATTACACTACCATACAGATTTTGAGATGAAGAAATATCAAAACTGTTGTCTGGTTTTACATTAGTAAGTCACTGAATAAAAGATGGGAAAGCTGATATAGCATAATATAAATTCCATTAGTGCCTCTAAACAGCATTAGGCATTTGAAAATAGTTAAAAATTTCTAAAACATTTCCAGCCATATAAAGGAAATAAATTGAAGCTTTACATGTTACATATTAAATTATTTTGAATTACTAAATACAGTATAATATTTTAATTTTCTGTAATTCTTCCAGACTTGTGAGAATCAGTTAGAAATATTGAACTCCTGCTAGCACCAATCTATATACCTTTGCAAGGAATCTTGAGATGAGTCACATAAGAGAAATGAATAAAAAATTGTATTTCTGGGCTTATGGAATGATCTTCCACAATTGGCAGATTGTTTTTGAGCATAGAAAAAAAAATCCTATATCTCTGTCTTAGTGATTTATCTTGGCAGAATTTTTTGATTGTATGCTTGCTGACTTGCTAAAGTACCACCTGTAATGCAATATCTTCTACTAAAACAATATATTTCACAGAACATATTTTTGGAACATAGTCTTCACAAATATAGGTATGGTATGTTATTTAGGACAAAAGTAATTTTCCCCTATTGATAAATCCTTATTCACTGCACTGAAGTCCAGTGAAATTCAACAACTTCTGCTGGGCAAAGATTTTATATAACTACATCAGCACAGCCACAAAAATTGTTGGAGGATTGAAAACTGACTTAGAACAGTAATAATTTGTCTTCTTACACCATTCTTTGTCCATAAAGACTCTAAATCATTGTGCAAAGAGCTGCAACCAATTGTCCAAACTGCACTGAGTAATATTGCACTTAGTTGTAGAATTATTTACATAGAAAAGTAACGCTTAAATGTTATGAGTAACCTCAAGAAGAGTAGAAAGATTGTCTACTTCTGCGTACATTTCTGTGTATGCAATTTCCTGTTTAACTTTTATGTATTGTTTTCTTATCACATGAGAATTAAGTTCAGATTACACTAGTAAATGCACAATGTTATCTTATTTATTGAAATTAAAACAAAGAAATTGTTATCTTTTATCAGACATAGATGACTGTCTAAATAAAAATATTTTATTGAATGATCAATCAAAAATAAAAATGTAAATGTTTTACGAAGTGATATTCTGTTTATGAGCAGCAACATTCCACTGAGTAAGCAAACAATGTTGCTCTCATAATCTCTTTTAAAAAGAAATGTACATGAATGAAAAGGAACAAATCTCATCACTTTTCACTGCTTTTTTACTACTTTCCTACTACATCCTCCCAGCCAAAAGCCCTTTCTTTCAAATGGTAACTTTTAACACTTGATTATCAGAATTTTAGTACCTGACTCTTCTAGGAACAGTGCTATCCCTTCAAAATCACTGCATCAAAATTTGTTAAAGAAGGATCTGTTTTCTGTTAATGAAATCAGTTTCCAAAATATATTTTGTTCCTGTCTTCAAAGGGAAAATACAGCTGAAATGAATGAAGTGTAGTTGGGGGTATCCCTGCTGACTGTGGGGAAGTCAGGCTAGATGACATTTGTAGGTCCCTTCCAGCCTGGACTATTCTATGATTCTATGGGTAAGGAGAAAATGCAATAAAAGGTATAATATAAAAACACAGACTGACAAGTAACAGAATCAGAATAGTCATCATTAGAGGAAAGTCCTCTGTCCCCATGAACACCGGTAAGGTACACAATCTGTCTCATACTGTTTTACCAGCAGGGCTTAATTCTGGCTTAGAAGGCCTATAATCATCTTAGACTAAATGAAGATATTTCTATGCAGTCCCTGGTTTGTCTGAAGAGATTGTTAAGGAGGCTATCACCAAGTACATGTTAGAATGGTAGCAATGGGGACACCTGCTTGGAGCTGGATTGATGCCTACAGCACATGATCCTCTTGAATGTGAACCAGTGACCTAGAACTGAAATACTCTGATAAAGAAGTATCTGCGTCAGAGGGTTAAATGATCAAAAATTATTAGCAACCAACAAAGGTAAGATGAAATGATAGAAGAGAAAACCAAAACAAAACAAAATGCATTTTATTATGAGAATGATGTGATGCAATCATCAATAGCTCACATGTGCAATACATACTGGTAAACACAAGAGAGTAAAAGAAACTGCCACCAGCAGCAGCATTAATTTCTAAGAGTGACGAGAGACAAGTTTTACCTTTAAACAAATGCTTAATTTCAGTTCTACAGAGAGACTTCAAATCCATACTCTACAACATAAAATTACTTTATCCTGCCCAATAGATCTCTTGTGAGAGTGCAAGTGAGGACACTACCAGTGGAACTTGGTATACAACATATTATGTATTAGTGTAAACGTAAAATATGAACTTATAAATAATAATTTCAAAATTTAGAATAAAGTAATACATGAAGACAGAAAAGAATTAGAGACATATTATTTACCAGTATAACCTATATTACTCCTTTGCTCCTTTTTTCAAATCCTGGATAGTATTTTAGCTATATCTACTTGTGCAAGGGCAGGCAAATGTGATTTACTCTTTGTTGTACATAGACCCATATAGATATAACAGTATGTTCTATGTTCAAGCTTATAAACCCTGCAAAGTGGGAAGCTATCCAAGTTCCAGCATACCTCACTGGTATGACTGTGACTTTTAGGAAAAAATTGTCTTATATCTAACCACTTCAGACTGCAATCTAGAAGAATCCAGACCTATATGCAGCCTACTGGAAAATCTTTCGTTGACATTTTCATTTTTATTAAGACATTGTGTTGAATTTCAATGATTTGTAAAATCAGATTTCAAAAATATTGCCTTCCTTGATCATTTTGTAGACAACCCAGAATATTATCAATGCAAAATCTGGATATCATCCACAGATGGTAGTTTTTATCATCTATTGTGCTTTCTGTCATTCAACACTTTTTAAAAAAAATCTCTTCAACTGCTTTTTATTGTAGTGGTACTCCTCAATGTACCTTTAAAACCATAAGAACTGCCTACCTATTTCTCCATTCCACTCTGCTTTCTTGAGCTTTGTTTTCAGAAATCAAATAAAAATGATGCAATGGAATAGTAAACTTAAAGGTACTTTCTAGGTCATGGATCTCTTCTTCCTCTCATCACACTTAATTACTTTGTATAATGCACTTCATAAACTGATCTATGTAGTGTTAACAGTAGCTAAGTTTTCTGCCTTTTTTTTGCCTTTTTTTTTTTCCTCTAGGAGAGTGTGTTTCTTTCTTAGTTTGTTTTTGTCTCTACGACTCCTGTTAAAAGTTTCTCCAAGATTCATTCCTCAGCTCACAAACATACTTTCACTGTCAAGCCTACATTGATTACTCAGGGCTATTTTATAGTCATCTATTCTTGTGCCAACACTGTCTGTTAGCTAAATAACTCTTTTTCCTTCCTTACGTTTACCACTGATTTATTTATAGGAAACAATTTTATTTCCTCTCCTCCTTAGTTTTTCAAGATGAAACAAGCTATGTTCATTTTGTGTCCTCTATTCTTTAAGAGGTTCTAATAGTCCTAAAATTATTAGATAAGAGACAGTGATTGTCCCATATTTCTTAAATAGCTTGAAGCATAAGCATGTTGGTAGAACGTCTTTGTTAATGGGAAACAAGCATCAGGACTTTGAATGACTGGGTTATCCAGTTGTTTATTGATGATGGTAATACAATAAAATAGCTGTGGAATGTAGGAGGTCACCTGTTAGTATCATACCATGATAAATCATGATGATATTATGCTCCTAATTGTTGAATTTTTAATTTTCTACAGTGAACATTCACTATATATGACATTTTAAATATTTTCATCTTTTATATTTAAATTAGTGCAAAATATTCACCAAGTACATAAGTATTTTGTGAATTTAATCACTGTATATATTTGTTTCATGCAATGTAATTAAATGCAATCCTTCTAGAAAATTCATAGGAGTTGTGTAGTAGCTGGGATAACTGTATGTGACAACATAATTTGAAGTATTTCTCAGAACATAGTTCTATGTTGACAGGTAACTACTACAAGTAAGAAAATGATCTATTACGTTAAGGTTTTCTGAGAGTCTTTGTATGTATTTCTTTTACCAGGGACAGTTGAAATTCAATAGTGCATTAAAAGACCATGTGTTGTGCCATTTGTCATGCAGAATTTTTATATAATCTAAGCTACAAGTTACTGCTTGAGCCCTAATTAATCTAACAACTACCTCATTAACTTTTCGGAAAGCCTCACTCTAACTTAAGGTTAATTATTTAGCACTTTTGGCATCCCTGCTACACTACATATGTGCTTATTTTTCTCTATTTATAAGATCCACTTATAAGTGAAAAGTAATTAATGAGTAATGAAAGTTTTGCAGACCAGAAGGTGATATTAAGTATTCGATTTCTCTTTTTGTAAGAAGAGAGAAAGGAGAGACAGAGCTATGGCAAAAGGGATATATTTATCCCTACACTTATAACTTTAGTATAACTTTACCTAGTCCCTCCAGTCTCCTTTCTCCGGCAAAGGACAGAACAGAAACTGTTAAGGGGCAATCATCTTCTAGTTCAATCATCTGACACATTAGATGAATCATTCTCTCTCTGCACCTTGTAAAATGATAGTTTGTAAAATCAGATGTAGATATGTACAGTGTAGAGTTTAAAGTTAAGATGAATCCCATCTAAGTTGCGTTTATCCTCACCATATCATATAAATTATATGCAAAATCATGCACACAACTGTATAATTATGTTTATTTGATATACTTAATTGCATCTCCAGCTGATCAAATATTACAGAAAACAATATTTTTCATCAGCAAATTCTACTGCTTTAAAACAGATGCTTTCTATTTGATGTGTCAAATACATCGATAATTTCTTTGGAATCCTTCCTTCCTTCCTTCCTTCCTTCCTTCCTTCCTTCCTTCCTTCCTTCCCTGCTTGTCCTTCCATCTCCTCACTTGCTCAATTTTAAAAAGTGTTTGGTTGTATCAACTTACTCTATTTTTTTTTAATTTTGACTTTTCGTAATTATAGAAATACACTTTCATTGATTTTTTATGTAATACAGAAATGCCTTTCATAGCATAAGAAATATTAACCAAAAATGAACAATTATTTTTATCTTAAGTTGCAGATTTTTGTTTGTCTTGCTCTGTGTTATAAAAATAAAACCAACTAATGCCAGTCCTACTTTTTCCCTATTATGTGATCAGTTTTATGTCAGTCAGTTGCTTCATCTCAAATTTAAACTAAATCTGCATGGGTGCAGTGCTTATTTGTATGTGAAATCCATTTTCAGTTTTAAAACCTTGGTCTCTGAGTCATAATGATTCCTGGGTCCACTCACAGTCTGATTGAACTTACAAAGCATCGCTTTTTTACGGCTGTTTTAACAACGCTGTCTGGCTCTTAAAAATTAATAAAATCATGTGGATGTTCAGTATATACATTGTGACTAAGTCAGCAAAAGTGGGGCATGTGGTGTAGCTCTGCCTTTCTTTCAAATCTGAGCCATCTATCAAGTTGGCTTATGATTGATTTTCTCTAAAACATTCTGCATTGCAGTGCTGTGGCAGCACTCTGTTTTTACAGTATCTTTTTTTTTTCTGCGCCCCAGCTGGGCTCACAGGGCAATTCAGCAGCTGGTGCAAGTTGTCATTCCTCCCCTTGACGGACAGGACAGTGAGAACCGACATTGAGGATTTGTCCTTCAGATTTTGCCTTGGTGTCTGAGACATAAATTGGCCATTCTAAAATCCTAAAACCTAATAATCCTTGTTCCTCCATTTCTCCACTCATTTACTGAGAACTAATTGAGATTACTTTTAGACACCTAACTCCTCTTTTGTCTTTTAAATCTCAAGTTCCTATTAAAACAAAATACTTCCAGGGTGCATTAAGCTCAATGTAATGTTTTCTAACTGATTTGAGACCGTCATACAAGAACACCTGTTTTGTTTCATACTGGATAAAACTCTTTTCATGTTAATTAAGCCAAAGAGTTCTTATTGTCTTGTGGTTTGGTTGGGTTTTTTTCTATATTAGTCCTTACACAAGTTCTGTCAATATTGATACAAAATGCACTGCATTGTATTGTTATTATCACAAAGAAAACTGAGTATATATTGATAATTAGAGTATGACTGAAACACTCAGAGCAAACCCCTCGATGTTTATGGTGTTTTGTGCTATAAAATGCAATATATATAATTGCCTAATTTGCAGATACAATATTCTGGTCTCTTATTCCACTTGGTATTACAAGTAAGAAAATTTTCAGGGGAAAAAAACAGGGTATGTAACCTACCTTCTGGATCATCATTTCAAATCTTTTATAAATTTTGTATAAATACCGCACTTTGGGGAAAAAATACAGTTAACATGGCACAATTTCCCCAAATCCTTATATAGTCAGTGGAGATAAGACAACTCTTCTGAGTACAGCAAAATAAATAGAGCAGCTGAAATACCTGTGTACTGAAAACTACGGCTCCCTTAGATGCTGCAGCATAGCTGCGACATTGGCTCGTGACTTGCAGGTGTGACACAGGACCTAGGGAACCCCGTGTCCTCTGAAACACCATTCAGACACTGGGCAGAAAGGCCTGGGAGCAAATCTAAACATCAACTACTTGTCTCTGGGTAGGCATCTGCATGTATCTGCAAGACTTCTGGGCAGAGAATTTTCATGTTACAAAGAAATGAATGAATTTAGAACTGCTACTAGGACAGGCAGTCTTGTACTATTGTTAAGTGGATTTTAGGTAATCAAAGTCCCAAACAGATAATTTAGGTGGGTTGAATCTTACATGCAGTTATTTGATGTAATTTGGTTATTTAGGTAATCACAATTAAGTTTGGTTAAGTGATATTTACATTTTTCATCTTTGAATTTATAATCGGACTAACATGTGGAACTGTGCAAACTACAGGTAATTTTCTTCATTAAGTTATTCAATCAATACACACAGTCTTACCTTGAATCAGGCAATGTTTTTTGTTCAGGGAATATTTAAAGGGAAAAATCCTAGTTCTGCTGAATTCAATATGATCTTATTATTGGCTTAAGGATTGTTGAGGGAAATAACTTTGCTAGTGTACTCTTTCTCTCTGCCTCTCTTTCAGAGAAAGATGCATACTACACATTCTTATAGATTCACACACAACAAAAAACAGACTAAAGTATGCTTTACATATAGGCACACAGACGCTCAAACATTAAAGCTGTATTATAAATGCTCAATAAGAAGGTAAGAATTTGAATTCACAGCTACATTGAACCTTGTAATTTGTTTGATTCTCCAATTAGACTGTTTGCCATCGTTCTGTGAGCAGAAGTAACGATTTTGCTTCCTTCCATTCAATTTTCCCCCTATCAATTTGAAATATTTCCTCCTCTTCTAAATGTAAACAGGTTATCTTTTAGGTTGTCTATATAATCAACAATTTAATCAAGCTACAATTGTACATCACAAGAACAAGGCAGATGGCAAAAGCAAAGAAATCTGAGTTCTGCAGTTGAAAGTATAGGTTTTAATAACAAAAGCTTGAATGTTTTTGCCTTCGTAGATAATTAATTTCTTAGGTTTTAGTGGAAAAAAACATGAAATACCAGCAGCACATGAATTGCCTCCTAGTAGTGTTCTGTGATGTATTTTTATGCTGAAGACTTTTATACTGAACACAACTTTAATTTGTGTAGGTTATTCAAAGAGAATATCAAATGAGTAACATCTAATGGTGTTCAGAGACACAAGATTTTGAATAAAAAGCAAATTCCCCTATATGTTACTTGACACTGTAGTCTAACACTTCCAGAATGCCAGCTACCAGTTAGAACAAAACCATGATGTATTCATTGTAATATCAGCAGAGTTTTGGTGCAGTCAATTATGTGCAGCTTCATCCAGTTTCTGAATGCTGTGATTACCAAATAAACTTGTCTGTGGGTTACTAATAGGAAAAAAAATATAATAAAAAGACCAAAGATGGATATGAATCCAAAATTGATTAGTAGATGAAGTGTGTGAAATGATACAGGCAAAGACTCAAAAATATTCTGGTCCAGGACTGATTAAAAAACAGAAGACCCAGCACTAGTTTCAGACTGCCAGAAGTCTTCCTGCAGCACAGGTGACCCTTGCCCATGTGGGACAGAACAGAGCTGTGCCAGGTGCTGTGAGCAGCTGCACCCCGGCGAGTGGGGTGACACTGCAAGGTGCAACATGTGGTGACCCACACTTCAGGGGGCTCTGCATCCTCAGGGGTGATTGCTCAATACCATGTGCCTTGGTGGATATTAGTCAATATCATGTTGTGAATAAATCAGTAAACCCCTTTGAGCCTGATTTGATTTAAACTGTAGGAACTGAGCAGTTTTTCCCCTGGAACACTGTCACCTTTTATCTTTGTGCAGTGATATATAGGATTTGACAATGACACTGATTCCATGTTACTGCTATGGAAAATGCCACATTCTGCAAACTGCCAAAAAAAGCCTCTTACATTGATCAAATTATAACATTTTCTGAAAGCTCAGTGAATGGATTTACAATAGAAATCTACGTAAGTTTGATGCTGAAACTCACCACAGTCTAGCACTGCAAGCTCTCTGACATAGGCTTGCAGCACTGCACTTGCTCCTTGTAGGTGACACCACAACTGACAGTCCAGAGAGTTAAAACTGGGAGCAAAGAACTTGGAACAGAGCATGCAAACTATTCGGTTCCTCTCTAGGCACACCAAAGACAAGAAGATAACCGGGAACAGTCAACACATATTACTGAGGTGATGTCATGCCCGACTGCCTTTTACAATGAACTATCAGGCCATATGGATGATGGTAGGGCAGTGGATGTAATGTACCATAACCTGAGCAATATTTTTACAGTCTTTACCACAGCATTCTCTCTTGAAAACCAAGGAGTTATAAGTTGGATCAATGTGCTGTCAGAAGGCCTGAAAATTGTCTGGAGCATCAGGCTGAAAGAGTAATAATCTGTGGCCTGACATCCATTTGGTAACTGATAATAAGCAGGGTACCCCAAAATCAAAGCCTGGGCTCATAGTGTTCAATACCTCCATGAACAACCCAGATGATAACATGCACAGCAAACCTATGGTTGAAACCAGATATGAATGGGACCAAGTTGAGGGAAAATACGCCGATCTGCAGCCCAGTAGACTACTTTTATTGTAAGAGCAAGCTGATGTCAAGTATTGGAAGTTCTGGAGGTTATCAAGAAAGGCATGTAGGAACTTCAAGAGTGCAAAACCCACTGATACAGCTTTGGAAGACTCTAAGTGACTGAAAAGAGTAGAGAGTGTCTCCTATTTTTCCCTTTGAGAATGCCTGCTGGAGTAAACATTCCCCAGAATCCATCATACTTTTTTTGTTGTTGTTTTTTTTTTAATTATTTTTTTTTATTATTTATTAAGCTAGTACTTGTTTGGAGTGGAAGGTCAGGCGACCAAGACTCAAGGATTAATTAAGACACTAACTTTTAAGCAATAGTTTATTAAGCTGTGTCTCAGCTTCTATGTTTCTCCTGGAAGTGTAAAATAATCAGTCCCGATTCAAACACAAAGCAGTGAAGTGCACTATCAGGGACAGCAGTGGAGGCAATTAACTGAAATAAAACCAGTATGCAAAGGCCTGGGTAAGGTCAGATTTCTTTATAATGGAAATTTCTAAGCATCCTACTGTAGTCATAGTGAAACACTTAAGCACTGTACCTTACTCTAAATTCCCTTCTCTACCTTCTCTTAAGCTTTCTCCAGCGTGGTTTTCCCTGACCTATTTTATATGGCAATAGTCACACTAGAACCCTGCAGGGCTCAAAATGTTTTTCCCTTCCTCTTACAAATACAAAGGGGAAGGTTGCTCAGGACGAGTTATGCAGCTCTCACTCTACCTTTGTAAAGGATACCGGCAATTCCCCTCTACCAAAAGCAAACATGCGGTAACAGCATAGCAGTTACTAGTTTCTGCATATAATGTAAAAAAGGTGCCCATTTTGTGTCCTTTGTAGCAGCTTATTATAAAATGCAAATGTAATTTGTACTCTGTAGCTTCTCAGTGAAATGTATGGAAGTACTCAGTAAGCAGCGCAAATGTAGCAAAACAAACCACCAGTTTAACCAACTGGCTCACCAAGTAGTGCAAAATTATTCTAATTCATTCTGTGAAGTTATTTTCCCTTAGGACCAAGTATTCTTTGGGAATTACACCATATTTTCTGACCGTGAATTCCAGAAACTCACTGCCAATTACTGCAAATACTTTTGTTGACCTACTTGGCAAGCCACTAGAGAATCAAGCTACACTTACAGCAAACAAGCCATAAAAAAGGTTATTCTTCTCTTATCCTTCCTCTCAAGCTCCAGTTCCTCTGCTAGCTAAACTGATGTTTACTTGGGTTGCTTTAGATTTACCTGAAGCAAATCCCTTTGTTCCACTGTTTGACAGTCCTCAATCATACTTGCCTGGTCTGTCTTTTGCTCCTCTGAAGTGACTAGCAACAAACACTTTGGAAGGACATCATCCTTCAGATCAGACTAACGCAAGGCACTTACATGTACCATAAAGGAGTTCACAGTTCCACTTTGCCGGCTTGTGTTGTTGCTTTGTGTCATTTTAGCAGTACTCTTAAAGTGACAGGATAAAAACAAATTTTGAACCTTTCAATCAGTAAAACAAAAATTATTTATTCATCTGGGATAAAATCACATGGAAATATCATGTTTGTATAAACACTTCCATTTGTATAGACGTTCTGTTTTCCTCAGCTTTAGGGTTTTTTGTTTCGTTTTGTTGGGGTTTTTTTGGGTAATATTACATCTTTCAAACATTTATTTCTGGAAAACCTATTAATAAAATTGTTAAGTACTTTCTAACACATTTTTAACAGGCAGCAAAAGTAGCCATAATGTAACAAAATCTACATAGAGAAAAAAACCCACTTCTAGTCCACATGCATCCCTGAAATCCTATTTCAGTTAATGCTTTTTATTTGGAAACTGCCTGTGTAAAAGATGATAGATGACAGATGTGCATTTTAGTTCAAGCTCTGCTATAATTTGATCCTGACTACTTGTACAGTAAGGATTATTTTTTCAGTTTGAGAGATGACCCAGATTAAAAAAAAAAGAAAAAAAAAAAAGATGGATAGAAAAAAACCCAACAAACTGGTGTAAGTTGCAAATATATATGTGTTTGGAAATCTTAAAGCAACTCAGAAAGTAAAAAGAATCATTGCAATTGAAAAAAAAACAAAACAAAACAAAACAAACCCCACATCTAGTTTAATTGCAAGAATGGCAAGTATCAAAATATTTTTTATTATTCTAAGTGCTGTTATGATTTTCATATTACAGTAAGAAATTATACATCTGATAGTTCAGGGCTAGCAATTCAGATATGGTATATATGTCAGAAAACTGGAAAGATTAAGTTAGAAGAAAGGAAGATATATTATGACATTGGGAAGAAAAGTTTTAGAAGACAGATGTTTCAGTGTTAATATCTCCTATTCACTATCTTCACAGTAACACAATAAGCCATGAAATCTGAAAATCTGGGATAACTCAGTGCCATCTGTAAAAAATTATACCAGAACTGAATGTCTTATTTTTTGTAGGATTCAGATTTACCTCACATAACTTTATGTACGTACAATGTAGGAATTGGGGTATGATTCTTAAGATTAATTATATAAATATTATGTGTCTAATCTTAACTAGTTATTCATGTTGTCTCAAAAATCTATAAAAAGAAAACTTAATCCTGACTAAATGTGATCTAAGGGCTGCCAGAAATTCATTAGTGTCTAAAATTATTATAAAGGTGTAGGTCCAGTGAAATGAGTCCTTTCTAACTTGCAATGTGCTGTAAAACTGGATAGCTAAAAGTTAACACCCCATGATGTGGAGTATTTCTACAGTAAGAGATGAACCACTTCCAGATGGGCATTCATTCTGTCCTAAGATGCCTGGGCTGGTACACTCCAGCATTTTGTGGTAGGACAAATAATTTTCCCAAAGTGCCGAATAATGAAGGGACTTACAGGACTAGCTGAAACTAAGCATGTAATTTTGGTTTATATTGTAGGCTGCGATACAAAATTATGTTACAATTGCTTTCACTTTTGATTCTCTAATACAAGTCCATAAGGTAAATGATTAAGAGTGGCTCGTTATCTACATGAACTGAGCTGTATGTAATATTGATATGTGTTTTATTCTTGCAGAGCTCTTATCGAATCACAGTTCAAGACACATCCTCAAGGTGAGGAGGAGGAGGGGTGATTTTTGCTCAGCAGGATGCTAAAGGATGAACTTACACAAAAATGCACTTTGTATTTACATAAAAGATGTGTAAGATTTTTTAAATATTTAAGAACAGAAAAACGATTATCTGAGAGGGAGCAGAGACTGAGTTTGCTGGAGCAATAATCTAAGCTGAAGTGCTGACCTTGAAAGAAAGGAGAATTTCTATTCAAGACATATTTTCCTCCTTCTTTCAAGAATATATTTTTTTTCCCCCACTTTCAGTGGGAACGGATAGTGAATATCTTTATAGCAATGTTTATAAACACAATTTGCTAATTTAAAAACTCAAATCTATACTATTGCATTCACTGAAAATAATTTGTGGAATACAAATGTACAAACACTGACATCAAAGGCATTTGCTTCTCTATTAACTGCAATCACAGCAATTTCAGAAATCCTTTAGTTTCTATGAAATCAGTTCTCAATAGAGAAACAATCGCTGTTAACTTGTTATTATTAGAACATACCTTAAAAGAAGGAAATTGCTACAATGAAACAATTAGTAGGTTTCTATGGTATTTCCAGATAAGCAACATTTTACATCAGTTCTGATGAGGGTAGGTTTAAATTTTTTTCTCTGAGGGTGGTGAACAGGTTGCTCAGAGAAATTGTGGATGCTTCATCCATGGAAGAGTTCAAGACCAGGTTGGATGGGGCTTTGAGCAACCTTGTCTAGTGGAAGATATCCTTGCCTATAGCAGGGAGCTCGGAACTAGATGATCTTCCCTTCCAACTCTATCCATTTTATGATTCTATGAATTCCTGCCACTGAAATTATAAAGCTATTTTCTGATAAGGTCTTTGTCAAAAGGAAAATCTTGTAGGCATCTGAGAGCTTCCTTCTGACATGGACTTAAAACTTTCAAAGGAGAAAATGTTAATTTGAGAAATTAGGTTAATATTTTTCTTGTCATAAAGAAGTGGGAAAATATTTAAAAATATGCACATGACCAATTGCTCACTAAAGCCTTTGTGAGTGTACAATATAACTTAGAAGAATGGCTGCATTTCTCTTTTTGAGAGGATGCAGTAAAGGATTTTCTCTTTGAAAAAAATCTTTTTACTTTCTCCCCACTCCCAGTAGATATTGAACCGTAATGTATTACTTTTGAGAAAATAATCAGGGTTGAATCTTGGATGCACGAAACATTGTTTGGAAACCTCAGTTGCTGTGTCCATCACCTTCTGCTAATGGTTTGTTTATTAAATGTGCATTTGTTTATTAAATGTGCAAGTATTACTTATTCTGAGAGGAAAACATGAATATAAGTGTGGATTTCAGCAGTTGGTATATTATATTTTTCACTTCTCTTGTACACTTGGATCATACAGTACAAAATAGAAAAAAATATAATAAGCTAATATCCTGAAACTGTTGAAACACTTTATCATCAAATGCAACGAAATGGGAAAATTATACTTACTGATAGCATAGTGAAGGTGTAACATCCTTATTCCCAAGGGATACAGAGTTTTTCATACTCTGACATAATAAAGAAATGGAGTGAAAGTAACAAGATTCACACATCTAGGTAGGTTTTGAATAGCCTGGAGGGCCCCCGTGGCTGAAGATTTGGCAGTATTGTCTGAATACCCCAGTGATTTGTGAAATGACCAAGTTAATTCTCTCTGCTCAAGCATCTGTTTATCAAGGCAAAGATTCCTTTCTAAAGGAAGCAAGGTTAGTATTTTTTTTTTTTATTTTCTCACCTCAAGTGTAATGAGTTTATAAATATGGTATGGTAGAGTAAAACCTTGAACTGATCTCCTTTTACTGCCCACCACTCTTTTCTGCTTGCTTATTGTCCTTATTGCCAAATAGTTAAAATATTAAGTACATATAATATCATTCTCTTGATCAATATTGCAAAAAATCTACAAGATGAATAAAAAAGAGGCACTGAAACTGTTGGAAGAAACCCTTGATTGTTAATTATACATTCAGATTTCTATCATTTCTAAGCACATCTAGTTCAATGAAAACAAAAGGCATAGCCTAGTTAGTTAAACAGTTCTCTATTAAACTGGAAAAGAGGATCCATCTAGTTCAATGAAAACAAAAGGCATAGCCTAGTTAGTTAAACAGTTCTCTATTAAACTGGAAAAGAGGAGAGAAGAGATGGATGAAAGCAGGAAAGAGGATGATGTTTTTCTATCAAGCATCGCAGTTTATATTAATTTGCTGAAGTGAAATTTTAGCGAAACTGTAGACCATTCTGCATATCTGAAGCAACTGAGTAATTGCAGTATATGTATTGTTTTGGATAATATTTTGACCATCAAGGGGCTTGGGGATATTTTCTCAACATCCTTCTCTAGTACTAGAAAAAAAAAAATAGGGGTCAAATGCAAAAATTCTAATTGCTGAAATAAATGTAATATAATTGCTTTGAACAATATTTTGACTAAACAAAGATTGTACATAATTATATCACCTTGTATTTTTGTTCTTAATTTTAATATGTATTTTAAAACTTTCATTCGAAGCTATGTGTGTTGATAATGTATTCTGAAAAATCCTGAAACATTTTAGCTATGTATACTATGTTGATTATAGACATAAACTGCATGCCCTTGAATCTACAGGATTTCCCTACAGGATATCATTGCCACATTGATATGTTAACCACTGCTGTTGTGGTAAACCTGTCAAATATGTCTGGTAAGACAAGTTTTTAAATATATTTTTGCTCTAAACTATTATTCCTTTTGTTTGTCTCTGTCACCTTTGAGAGTCTTCTGTGAAGCAAACTGCAGTGTAAAGAGAGCTTTTATGTATTCTTTTTACAAAGAAAATCATGGCTATTTTAGTTTCCAAACTTTGAAGTAAATATTCAGATGTAATTTTTCACAGGTAGATAATTAATTACCACAGATTAAATGTGTTAGTGAGGAGTGAATGCAAAATTATAGCTGTGTAACATTTGGTATGCAAAATTCTGCAGGGACTACTTTTGAATATTACATAGATGTTTTCAAATCAGGCACATCCAAATGATTCCAATTTAGAATATTCTCTTAAACTTAACAGCTGCATCATTTTTGGAATCAGTCTCTCTAGGCTCATCAGTCTGAATAAAAAATTCAGATGACCATTAATTATCTTGAATAAAAACCTGGCAGCTCCCTTTTTTACTGGACAAGACAGGTAGTGAGACAGAAAAGCTATACTTGATTAACGACAAGCCACGAGATCCAAATAGTATGTCATCATAACAAAGATATGTTTCTTGACTATCATATTAGGTAAATTTAAAAAAATTACTAGTGCTTGTGTTGACTGCATTTTTATATGCTTAATCTGGAAGGCTTTGAAGTGATCCTTGATGAGGTTTGGAGGTCTTTGGTTTTCTAATGGAGATGTACTTGAAACTTCCATTCAGGATCCAAAACCATGTGTAGTCATTGCAATGCTGAGAGGAACCGTCAGATAAGACCTCAGAATTTCCTCAGTGAGTGCAAGCTTCTGTACTTGTAGCCCACTGAGAAGATCCAAAATTCTCAGGTTTAATTTCAGTGGCATGGTAATTTAGACAAAAAGAAGAGCAGGGTTCATTTTATTCTCTGTTTTTCATCTGCATTTTCATACTTGTGTTTATGTACCATTCTTCAGTTGTGTTTGAGCTTGCTTAACACATATGAATGGCATTGCAGTTCAATAAAATTCAAAAAGGCTATGTTGCTTCTTCCCATCGTTAAAAAATACTTCAGTAGTGTTGCCACACTCTTAGTAGGTAACGTTCTAGAGGCTAAAGGACTTGCTTTAAAGGCTACAGGACACATAGGGAAACTGTACTTGATTTTCTTAACCCTCAAGGATTCCAGCTGAGTTCTTACCGTGGTCTCCTTAATTGCTACTTTAGTTTATGCTGTTCTCTTAAACCTCTGCTGCTTGATGTGCAAATGCAGATTCCTCAAAAAAAATTACAAGAAAATTTACCATTAAGATTCTAAAAAGTTAAAAAATATTAAAAGGTACCACTGTTGTGAACGATTATAGCCATCTCTCTCCCACACAGAACTTTTATAGAGGAAAGCAACCCAGACTGGTATGCACAAAAGGCTGGCAGTAATACCTGCTCTTGGGTACAGGGTCCTGGCCCTCTTTAGTTTGGCAGTATAAACATAGTAAATATGGTCATGCATGTGTGAAGCAGAAATGACTGGTACTGAAAGTGATTTAAACTACAATTTTGCACTTAGAATGCCTAAATTTCACCTATTTCCTATTTCAGATGACATTGTGGTAGCCTGAATGTCACCTCAAGTCGAAACAGAATTAATGTCAAGAAGCTTTTGTTAACAAGATAATCTTATGCCTTGTCCTGGAAGGCAATTTTTTTTTCATTTCAATAACTGTTCATGTCTGAGGTCAGTCCGAAGGGTATCCTCCATTTGTTGTTTTATAATGAGATAATAGTCTCTGTGTTCTCTATATTTCCTTTTGAATTTGGCATATATTAAGATGATTGCTTAGAATGTGGATGTTGTTTATCTGGACTTCAGCAAAGCCTTTGATACAGTCTCCCACAGTATCCTCCTGGAGAAACTGTCTGCCCATGGCTTGGATGGGAATACCCTCTGCTGGGTTAAAAACTGGCTGGAGGGACGGACCCAGAGAGTGGTGGTGAATGGAGCTAAATCCAGCTGGCGTCCAGTCACGAGTGGTGTCCCACAGGGCTCAGTACTGGGGCCACTTCTCTTTAACATCTTTATCAATGATCTGGACGAGGGGATCGAGTGCACCCTCAGTAAGTTCGCAGACGACACCAAGCTGGGTGGCAGTGTTGATCTGCTGGAGGGTAGAGAGGCTCTGCAGAGAGATCTAGACAGGCTGGATCGATGGGCCGAGACCAACGGGATGAGGTTTAACAAGGCCAAGTGCCGGGTCCTGCACTTCGGTCACAACAACCCCAAGCAGCGCTACAGGCTGGGGGCAGAGTGGCTGGAGAGCTGCCTGGCAGAAAAGGACCTGGGGGTGTTGGTCGACTGTCGGCTGAACATGAGCCAGCAGTGTGCCCAGGTGGCCAAGAAGGCCAACAGCATCCTGGCCTGTATCAAGAACAGTGTGGCGAGTAGAGAGAGCCCGAGAGGTGATCTTCCCCCTGTACTCGGCGCTGGTGAGGCCCCACCTCGAGTACTGTGTCCAATTTTGGGCCCCCTACCACAAGAGGGACATTGAGGTGCTGGAGCGGGTCCAGAGAAGGGCAACGAAGCTGGTGAGGGGTCTGGAGCACAAGTCTTACGAGGAGAGGCTGAGGGAACTGGGGTTGTTCAGTCTGGGGAAGAGGAGACTGAGGGGAGACCTTATCGCTCTGTACAAGTACCTGAAAGGAGGCTGTAGAGAGACGGGGGTCGGTCTCTTCTCCCAAGTTACAGATGATAGGACAAGGGGTAACGGCTTCAAGTTGCGCCAGGGGAAGTTCAGGTTGGATATTAGGAAACATTTCTTTACTGAAAGGGTTATCCAGCATTGGAATGGGCTGCCCAGGGAGGTGGTGGAGTCACCATCCCTGGAGGTATTTAAGAAACGTGTAGATATGGTTCTTCAGGGCATGCTCTAGTGCCCAAGATTACTGGTTTGTGGTGGGGTGCTGTGTGGGTGGGTTTTTTTTTTGTTTGTTTTTTTTTTTGTGGTTGGACTCGATGATCTCTGAGGTCCCTTCCAACCACTACAATTCTGTGATTCTGTGATTCTGTGAATCAACGATACTCATTAGTTTTCTAAAAGAAATTTTCTTTGAAAGCTAATTCTCAGAATCACTAATACTCAGAATAAAATAATTATGAAAAAATAATATCTCATATTGATCTATAACATCTACAAAATGCTATTCCTTCCATATTAACACAAAGGAAACCAAAGAAGATTGAAATTCAAGTTGTTTGTTCTCAGAATAATCCACTACATTTAAGGATTATTTTTTATTTTATTTCTTTTCCTGAAATGGCAACATTTTTCTGGAAATTTGGCTCAGGGATGTTTTAAGGTCAGCAAGCCAAAAAAGAAGTAACTATCTTTGAATATATGTTAATCTAAAAAGATCCCCAGAAAACACCCAAGAATATGTCTGTTAGTTGCATGATAAAATATATGCTATGTCTCTTGAAAAAATTATTAAAAACTGTAAACTATTGTAGATGTCATACACTCCTTGATTTTACTAATATAAGCAGCCAAACCTCAAATATTTACTTATTTTACTTGAAGGTTTTTACTATCATTTGTGAGCATTTTTTGAAAACATGTTAAAACATTTACTTGCCTGCTTATAGTAGTCCCATAGAATGGGGGGATAATTAAGAGCTAGGCTACAGCTTGTGAAACTGTTTCTTAAGCAACTGCCAAATTATCTGGGAAATTTGAAACAGAATATCACCAAACTCGGTGGTGCAGTGGACATGCTGGAAGGAAGGGATGCCATCCAGAGGGACCTGAACAGGCTTGAGAGGTGGGCTCATGCAAATCGTATGAAGTTCAACCAAGCCAAGTGCAGGGTCCTGCACCTGGGATGTGGCAACCCCAGGCACAAATACACATTCGGTGGAGAATGGCTGGAGAGCAGCCCTGAGGAGAAGGACTTGGCGGTGTTGGTGGATGAGAAGCTTAATATGAGCCGGCAATGTACACTGGCAGCCCAGAAAGCCAACCGCATCCTGGGCTGCATCAAAAGAAGCTTGGCCAGTAGGTCATGGGAGGTGATTCTGCCCCTCTACTCTGCGCTCGTGAGACCCCACCTGGAGTAATGTTGTCCAGCTTTGGAGTCCTCAACACAGGAAGGACATGGATCTGCTGGAGCAGGTCCAGCAGAGGGCCACAAAGATGATCAGAGGGACAGAGCACCTCTCCTATGAGGACAGGCTGAGAGAGCTGGGGTTGTTCAGCCTGGAGAAGAGAAGGCTCCGGGGAGAGCTTATAGCAGCCTTTCAATATCTGAAGGGAGCCTACAGGGGAGCCGGAGAAGGACTCTTTGCCAGGAAGTGTAGTGATAGAGCAAGGGGTAATGGTTTTAAGCTGGAAGAGGGGAGATTTAGATTAGATACTAGAAAGAAATTCTTTACAGTGAGGGTGGTGAGACACGGGAACAGATTGCCCAGGGAGGTCGTGGATGCCCAATCCCTGGAGGTGTTCAAGGCCAGCCTGGATAGGGCTTTGGGCAACCTGGTCTAGTGGGAGGTGTCCCTGCCTATGGCAGGGGGATTGGAACTAGATGATCTTTAAGGTCCCTTCCAACCCAAAACATTCTATAATTCTATGATTCTATCACTCTCATGAAGATCTTCACAGATTTTGCCTTTGACAGGCCACTGTTTTTTGGAAACATATATGGGGAAAATGTGTATATATTCAGCAAGATTTATATATGGCATGAATATCAGAGAAAATAAATTCTGGACCATCTTTTTCAGAAGGTAGATGTGTGAGTTAACTTTGATTCTTCTGGCAAAACAGTACATCAAGGATCCAGCTTTTAGCATGAGTTTTCTGTTGTCATCCTTTTTATCTTAGTAAGGTTCTTGCTATTTTTAAATGTCCTTAACACTCATGTGTTTCTGTAGTATAACAGAAGCAATTATGTGGCTGTGATTAACAAAGAGACGCTTTTAAGAACTGTCTATTACATTCATATTTTATTCCTTTTCTTTTTGCCTAGGTAAGTAGAGATTCGATATTTTTAAATGTGTGACTTCTACAGTGAAATATCTTATTTTCAGAACTTGTTCATGAAATAGTTGTCTCTCAGCCAATATGTGCATTTCATCTGCAAATTACCATCTTTGTGTGTGAGTTCCTATGTTTAAAAAAGGAAAAAAAAAAAAAAAGATAATAAATGCTATCATATCTTCTTGGAAGACTTCAAGAAGGGTTAACAATTTGCAGCTATATTTGAGTGTGAAATCCCAATGCAAAGCCCCAAAGGCTTTACAACAGTAATTGTAACATATAGCATCTAAAGGTCAGGGTATGTTTCATGAAAGTCCATTCATGACAGCTGTCATTACAACTTCACTACCAAGAAAACTATAGTTATGAAGGCACTCATGGGGATTTTTAGGCACTTCAATACCATGGGTTTACTGCTGATGCTATTTTTTACATGTCAGTTTTACTTACAAAAAGACCAGTAAGCAAGATAAATGATGACAATGTCTGTAATTGACTGACAGCTCCTGCTTTTATTTCATCTTAAAATTATTCAGATTAATTATTCAAACACTAGAGGACATTCATTACAAGGTAGGCAATAATAGAAGCTATAAGATACATTTCTTGCAGAAAACTAATAAGCTGATCAAATGCCTCAACAAATTCAAAAATGTTGCCATATGTGAGCACAGAATTTGAAAGAAATGTTTGCAGGTTGCTGCAGCTCTTGTTGGTATATCAGCCATGTTACGCATGACTGGTCAGCAATTCAACACTTACTAAAAATATGTCCCTTGTTTGCCTTTAATAACAATAACAACTATAATTCTTATCTTAACTACTGCTAATAAAATTTAAAAAATTACACTTCCATTTTGGCACTACCTAAATGCTTGGAAAAAGAGAGAGGTAAGGGATACATCACCAATCCAAATCTAGTTTAGATGAAAGTTTTAGTAATGCTGGAATTTTTCCACCTTGCTAGTTTGAGGGTGCTCACCAACATTTCTTTCTAAAGGCTCTACTGCCTTACAGTCTTAATCACGTGTGTTCTAAAATACATAATGGTCTTTTTGTTATTACACAATAAGATTCTTTTCATAACAATAATCAGGTTTTCTTATTATTATATTTATTTCTTGCCTTAACATTTCAAAAATTTTGGTTATAACTAAGCTAGTTTAATGAATTGCCTTTTATTTTAATTTTCGTGGGCTCATAGTCTCAGGAAGAACCTGCAGTGAAACACCCATCTTCCCTGTTTCTTGAAGGTATTACACATAGTCTTCCTAGTTTATACTTTCTATAATAATTTAAAAAAAGATCCTGTAGTATCTTTATATTCTTATTTTCTTTAACTTTTCCTGTGATGGCGTGTTTTGGTGTTTTGCCCTGACTAGTAGTCTGCTTTTTTTTTTTTTTTATAGCACCTACTAAATGCCACTGCCAACTTAGTCAAGATATAATAATAGATCAATGAGTAGAAATTTATCTTGGGCCATTTTGGAACATTCTCATAACTAAACTTCTATGGGACCTTGCTACATATCCATCATTCAAAGCTTATGTATTTTCCATCACTTATCTTTTCTCTAATAAATCTAGTACAATATATCTTTCACCCACAAAATGCTCAACTTCTTTTTCTTTTTTTCCTCCTTTTGCAAACCATTTGTAATTTCTCACTTTCATAAATTATTTTTTTGTAAAATACATCCACATATATCCCTATATAATACTTTGTCCTTTTTGCATGGTGGTTTACTTTCAATAATACTGTATTTTTCATTTAGTTTTGCTCTAATATGTAATCAGTTCGGGTAGCAGTCCCTCTGCAAAACTCTTCAAAAATCTCTATGGATGAACTAATAATCCTAGGTTCCCCCTAACTCTCAAAGCGGAAAAAAAAAAGGGTATAAATCAGAACACACATGTATTTCTTTAGAATGAAATGAACTGTTCCCTCCAAAATGTATATTTTTCTCTATTGACTAAAGGCACACAGTCTAACTAACATTGATCTACAAGTTAGGCGACTATATTTGGTCTATGAATTGCACCCTTATCTTTCACAGCGGCTGCTAACATTATAAGCTCCTAATGTATTTTTGACATCTCTTAATGCTATCTTCATCTTTTCTGAAAATAAAAACTTACCCATGTAATTTTACTTCTTTATACAGAATTCAGTTCCTCCTAGCCATTTTTGCCTAATTCTCTTAGATCAGTTTGTCCAATACATTATACAGCAGAACATTATCAACTGTATTTGCAAGTAAATATTTCATTTTTTCATTATGCTCTTTTTTTCAGATTTTTGTTAATGTCTCAGAATTGTCTTTCATTACTATTGACTTATTTTCTTTCTCCAACAAAATCCTACATAATTTTAAGGTGTAACTGTACCTAATAATACTCCATTTTCCCTACCTTTCCCCTGGAACTTTTGATTCCTTTAAAACCAACCAACCAACCAACCAACCAACCAAACCAAAACAAACAAAATAATAACAACAAAAAACCCTCAAACACTAGAAAAAACCACCCAAGCCACAAACAAAAAGCCCACCAGCTTTTATGTGATTGCCATTCTCATACCTTTCTGAAAATCCACACGTTCAAACAACTGAAACAAAATTGAAATGAACAGTTAAATCACAATTATTTTAGGCTATATACCTTTCTCTTTTAATAACTCAGCATTGCAGACAATGATGTAGTAAAGAACAAAGATGACATGGAATCATCTCAAAGAATCCCATCATGTATGATTTTTTTCTTTGGTTTTAACCTGGCATTTTAAGCACTATGTGCACTTTCCTTTGCTTCTCTGTAGAAGTTCTACTGGTGGTGGATGGTATTTCATCAATTCCAGTGCATTTATAATCCAGAAACATGATTTTTTTTATAACCTATACATGCTCAACCTTTTACTTCTAGTGCAGCTATCAATCAATAGATACACCTTACCTTCTCCCAGCACTTCCTTCTCTTGAGAAACCACATAATTAGTTTCAAAATGCTCAACTGATATAATTACAGGGAGAATATACCAGCCATCAGGCAAATCTACAGATCTACATTTAAGAATTCATGCTTCTTTTTTTCTGAAGAAGAAAGATATGCTCTTCATCTTTCAATTGTATATTTTTAATTTTTTTTCCCACTTCTTTTGGGGGTAAATGTATTTTAAGCCAAAAATATAAATTAGCCCCAGTCTCTATCCAAAAATTATAGATTTCATTCATTTTTGATGTTTACCAATTAGCTAAATTTCTCAGCCTGCTTTGTAAATAGTAATCAAAACTTTGATTAATAACACCATTCACTAGTTTGTTTTTAACTCACAGTGGCAAAGGATTGCATGGTGCCTTCTTTTCCCACAGATCTTAAAAAAAATATAATAACAGATTTTTTATTTATCATTATATTGTTTTTGTCACTGTGGTCCAACTACCTGAAGAAATCCCTCTGGTCATTTTCAAACAAGTTTTGATATTAATATTATTGCTTCTCTGTGCATTCTAGTTCTTTAGACTGTATCAACTGCATTTCAACTTTTCATTAACATCTTCATATGATTCAGATTTTTTCTACAGCTGTATTACTAGGAATATATTTTTAAATTTCCCCTTCTTTATCTCATCTAGATAGTGTACCATTCAGTTAACTATTGGAACTCCACACAAATTTGGTCTACTCTGTAGTTCTATTTTTAATAACATAGTTAATTTTCCCATGCATTTCCAGGTCTTTCAAATTAGACAAGGATGAAGTTTTTGCAAAAGTTACTATGTCTTCATACTCACCTCTTCAAGATACTCACAGGCATTTTAGGGACATTTATAGACATTTTATTTCTGTTTCTAAGAGCACATAGCACATTTTAAGTAACACTGTCAGTCTGTATTATGATATTTTTCCTCATGCAGTCCTCATTGTTCTTCTTTTTCTCATTTCACTTACAATCGTTATGATGATCACAAGAGTCTCTCTCAGTATTTTTGGATAAAAAACTTATCTTGATATCCTGTTTTTTCTATTTTTTTAGCAATTCTTTCTTTTCATGTCTTTTTTTTTTTTTCCTTTTTATGCTTTGACAGAAATATCCTGTGCTAGACAGAACCTACAGATTTATCAATTACTGTTTGGAAACTTTCACAATTTACATTCTTTATTCAACATTTCCTAATTTTATTTACAGTCATAACCAGTAATTCATCAATTAGATGTTAATTTCACTGTCACAAAAAACTTTTCACTAATAAAAGAAACTAGTTTCCATCTCTTTTTGACACTTCTGGGCAACTAGCTAATATTCAACCCCGAGCTTTTCCAATCAAAAAGGATGCAATTCTGAATAACAACGAACATTTTGATTCACTCATATTACTTAAAAGTACACTGATAGATTATGTACATATCAAATTCTTATCTTCATCTATGACAGGCAAAGCAGCTTTTAACTCTATGTAAACTCCATTCAGTATAACCTCTAATATCAGGCAAAACATCTACAGGAAATCCTACTTCCTGGTGGAAAGATTCTCCAGGGAAACAAATCAATTTAAGACACACAAAACTCTCCTAGCACCATTTTTCATATTGCTACTTTGTAACTTAAGAGATCTGGCTACCTCCCAGTAGTATGTTTCTGAAGAACAGTTGCCCTGGATAGTCTAGTTATGACTTCACTAATGGTGAATGTAATGGCTGTTCAGTATCTTCATCAGTCTGAAGGATTTGGACCTCCTTGTGACTATTAAAAACATTATGGGAACTATGATCAGATTTTACACAGATTCACAGATTCGACAGAGTTGGAAGGGACCTCTAGAGATCATCTAGTCCAATTCCCCTGTTAAAGCAGGATTGCCCAGAGCACATTACTCAGGACTGCGTCAAGGCAGGTCTTGAAAATCTCCAGAGAAGGGGACTCCACGACCCCCCTGGGCAGCCTGTTCCAGTGCTCTTTCCCCCTCACCAGAAAGAAGTTCTTCCTCATTTTTGAGTGGCACTTCCTATGTTCCAGCTCAAGCCCGTTGCCCCTCGTCCTATCGCTAGAAACCGATAATGTGGGAATTTTAAGAAAATTTCTGATTAAAACAACCAGTTTTTTAATACAGTTTACTTGCCATTTTAAAGAGACATATTTGATTATGTAAGGAAAGTATAGAGTGGGGAGGCATCTGTGGAAAAAAAATATCCTTTCATTGCACTTTGAACACTAAGGAATTTAAGTTTCAATCTTTGTCCAAAAACTATAGTAGGTTTTTTTCCCCCCACATAGCTTAATTTTGAAGAAAACCAGTTGACGTTTTAAAGCCTCATTTTTAGATCCCAAAGCCTCATTTTTAGAATCCAAGCAACAGATTAAAGGATATTGGAAATATGGTTGGTCAACTAAGTGATGTAACTTAAGAATGAATTGGATAATAGAATTTATTGAATTCTAGAAATCCAAGAATAACATGTGTTTTCCACCAAATAAGAGACTTCCAAGTGGCACTAAAACATTTTCTTTGTCAATGATGAAAAGTAATATTTGTTTAAGGACCATTAATTAAACCTCTTTATTAGTGTGGTAGCAGTTGAATCGGCTGGATTGGTATAACTCAAGAATCACTGATTTTTAAGATTTGCTCATTGTGACTAGAACAGAAGTAGCAGATATGCTATCTACCTTGGCAGAGAAATTATAAAGGACCATGCGTAACTAACTTAGGCATCCCTTGATTGTTAATGTGCAGGTGCAGTGCCACAATGATAAGAGACTATCCACTCTGAAATAGTTGCAACTCAGGTTACTTTTCAAGAGAGTAGTGTAAAAGTCTTCTGACTGACTCAGACTTGTTTTAATTACTCAGGGAGCTGGCGGGAGAGCTCACCAAGCCTCTCTCCATTATCTATCAACAATCCTGGTCAACAGGAGAGGTACCAGATGACTGGAGGGTGGCCAATGTGACGCCCATCTACAAGAAGGGCCAGAAGGAGGATCTGGGAAACTATAAGCCTGTCAGCCTGACCTCAGTACCAGGAAAGATCATAGAGATGATCATCTTGAGTGAGCTCTCATGGCAAGTGGAGGACAGCCAAGGGATCAGGGCCAGCCAGCATGGGTTCATGAAGGGGAGATCCTGCTTAACCAACTTGATCTCTTTCTATGACCATGTGACCCACCTTCTTGATGCAGGGAAGGCTGTGGATGTTGTCTACCTGGACTTTGGTAAGGCCTTTGACACCATCCCCCACAGCGTTCTCCTGGAGAAGCTGGTGAATTGTGGCATACACAAGTGTACTCTTCATTGGGTAAAAAACTGGCTGGATGGCCGTGCCCAGCAAGTTGTGATTAATGGGGTGAAATCCGGTTGGCGGCCGGTCACCAGTGGTGTCCCTCAGGACTCGGTTCTAGGGCCAGTCTTGTTTAATATTTTTATTGATGATCTAGATAAGGGGATTGAGTGCACCCTCAGTAAGTTTGGGAAGAGTGGCTGGAAAGCTGCCCAGCAGAAAAGGACCTGAGGGTGTTGGTGGACAGCCGGCTTAACATGAGCCAGCAGTGTGCCCAGGTGGCCAAGAAGGCCAACGGCATCCTGGCCTGTATCGGGAAGAGCGAGGCCAGCAGGAGTAGGGAAGTCATTGTGCCTCTGTACTCGGCACAGGTGAGGCCTCGGGGAGGGAGGGGAGGCTAGAGAGCAAGTCATATGAGGAGAGGCTGAGGGAACTGGGCATGTTTAGTTTGGAAAAGAGGAGGCTGAGGGGAGACCTCGTTGCCCTCTACAACTACCTGAAAGGAGGTTGTAGAGAGGTGGGGGTTGGCCTCTTCTCCCAAGGGAATAATGACAGGACCAGAGGAAATGGTCTGAAGTTGCAGCAGGGGAGGTTTAGATTAGATATTAGGAAGAATTACTTTACTGAGAGAGTGGTCAGGCACTGGAACAGCCTGGCCAGGGAGGTGGTGGAGTCACCATTTAAGAAACGTGTAGAAGTGGCACTTCAGGGCATGCTCTAATGCCCGAGATTGTTGTTTTTTGTCTGTCTGTGGATGGGTGTGGTGTGTGTGTGTTGGTTTGTTGTGTTGGTAGTATGTTGCTTTGTATGTTTGGTTGGTTGGTTTGTTTTGTCTTGGGGGTTTTTTTGGTGGTTTGTGGTTTTTTTTGTCATTGCACTCGATGATCTCAAAGGTCCCTTCCAACCATAAATATTCGGTGATTCTGTAGTATTTAACATCTTCATAAGGCTGCCAGAGCTTATAAACCTGTTCAATCTTGTTTAGGGAAACTTTGCCCCTGCTTTGCAGCTCACTGGAAAACAGAATTAATTGCCTTCAGAACTACTATACATAGGGAGAGAGACAATTCCTTTATGGAACACATCTCTTCTTCTGTGTCAAAAAGAAAAGAAAAATCTTCTTACCTACAAAACTCTTTTCCCCACTCTGTGTCATGTGTGTCAAGCCATTCGCCTGGTCCCATCACCTTTCATTTGTAATAAATTACTGCTTATAACAGTCAAAAGATAATATTTTTTATCTACAGAAAAGGAAAATAGTGAAATTGTTCACACATTTAACTTCTTTTCTAACAGTCCATTTATTATCTGGGTTTCAGACATCATCTTGACAATAGTGGGCATCAGCCATGAACTCTCAAATCTTTTTTGTCAGTTTTCTCAGTTTAGCCACTCCTTTATGGAGAACTGCATATACTGCCGCTCAGGCATATGGATGCATGTTACAGAGAGTACTGACCAACTAATTGTGTATTAACATTTCAAGATGAGTTGTGGTTTATCTCTAGAACAATGTTCCTGAATTAATCTTTAGGGATAAATTAAATGCAATTGACTTAAATCTAAGTTAATTAGACCTTGATGAATTTGGCTGGAAAATCCTGGATGTGTCTGAAGCACCGACCTTGGAGTGAAAATGTTTTCTCTCTTTTTTCCAAAATTCCATTGTCTCAATGATTCCTTATCCTAGCTTTCTACAGTGTAATAAAAATTGGAAAATGTGACATGCATACAAATATGCAAAATTAAGAAAAAAAATTCTCAAGTAGAGCCTTTCGACAAAATTATTGCAATGAACATGAAACATAATTATTTAGTTACAAGCCTTTACATATAAAACCTATAAAGCTGGCCTCTTAATTGTTATGCTGTGTCTTTTTTCCCCACAGATATTTTATACCTTTCTGCACGTTTTTCTCACAAACAAATATTCCAGAGCCACGTGTGGAGAGGTAATTTTGATTAAAAATAAGCTGTAAATATCATATTCACAGCACTCAGTAGTGCAGGATCGGTGGGCAAAAAAGTTCCATGAATGTATGTATTTCTTTGGAAGTCTTTACAGCAATATCTGTACTCCTAAAATAAATAAACCCTGTCTCTGAGGTCCGTCAGCAGATGAGACAAATCCACATAAACTTTGATCTTCACTTGCATCTGTGCTGCAGGTGAAGTCTCTTACTTCTACGTATACATTAGTAAATAAAATGAATCAGAGAATGTATTCTTTGGTCCTGAGAGAAATCTTCACAGAACAATTCATGTATACATAGTTTAACTTTTCCCTTACTCCCTTGAAACAAAATAAAACAAAATGGAAAAAACCAAACTAAACCAAAAATGTGGCACTTTCCACACCTCTTGGAAATAGTCCAGACCTGGGTCCTTGCCGTCACCAAATCATAGCTATATATTGAGTAGGAGAGTAATTATTAGTCAAAACCATCACCAACCCAAGAAACAACATGAAAGACACATCACTACCTAAGCCTGTGCCCTGGCCCAGTATAGTTTGGCGTTTGATGATACCCATACTTGTGCAATCCTATCCACACTTTTGGACATACTTCTTGCTGGATTTTACCTTTTGAGGAGAGTCCAGACACTGTCTCAGGGAGTCTAAGCTAAGTCTAGCAGAGTCAGAATTAGCTTTCTCCATAATTTAGTGGTTTGGTAGCTAGTAAGGTGATCTTAATATGTTTCCTTACTTGTCATGTAGACTTGAATATTTTTATGTGGTTTAGATCCCTTTTTCCTTGCATCAAGGATCTTCGCTTCTGAAAGAAAGCTGTTGAAAAAAGATTCTGAGGCATAGATCATGTCTTTATCATAATGGGATATTATTTAGAAGATCTTGCCTTTTGAAGAGACCATCTAAGTGACTGTTGACTAAGTTCTTCCTTTCATTTCAATCTTTCATTTTTAGCAACAGTCACAACCTGCAATTTCAAACATCTATTAAATATTTCACACAAGGCAAACCTCCTAGTAAAAATAAGTTCTCTAAAACATTTTTTTAAAAAAAGTAAAGTAGATTTAAGAATATTTAAAATGTATTAATGATGCATAACTGAGCCTTTATGTATAAAAGTGCTTGCCTATGATCAGGTTAGTTATTTCATTTTATATCTATCATTTTTATCCATCACATTTGAAAAGCTGTAGCAGTCCAGTGAAGTTCTCAGACTGGAAAAAAGGCAAAAATGACACCCATTTTCAAAAAGGGAAAAAAAAAAAAAGACTTAATCAGGTCCTAACCTCAATGAAAGAATTTGTAACAAGGAAGTACAAAATTGTATGCTAAAATGATGCACTGAGCCAATGGAAGTCAATTAGTTCTTGTACACTTTGGTTTCCTTAGGCATTAGCTAAATATGTGGCTTCCCGTGTGTCAGAATAGTAGATGACCTCTCTCCTGTAGCACAACTTGTTAAATATACTTTGAGTTAACTGCTTAACTCAACAAGGCAAGTGTAGGGTGCTGCACCTGGGGAGGAATAACCCCCTGCACCAGTACAGGTTGGGTCTGACCTGCTGGAGAGCAGCTCTGTGAGAAAAGGTCTGGGAGTCCTGGTGGACAACAGGATGACCAGGAACCAGCAATGTGCCCTTGTGGCCAAGAAGGCCAATGGCATCCTGGGGAGCATCAAGAAGATTGCGGCCAGCGGGTCGAGGGAGGTTATCCTCCCCCTCTGCTCTGCCCTGGTGAAGCCACATCTGGAGTACTGTGTCCAGTTCTGGGCTTCCAGTTCAAGAAGGACAGGGAACTGCTGGAGAGGGTACAGCAAAGGGCTACAAAGATGACAAGGGCACTAGAACATGTCTCTTATGAGGAAAGGTTGAGGGACTTGGGTCTTTTTAATCTGAAGAAGAGAACACTGAGGGGGGATCTGATCAATGCCTATGAATACTTAAAGGGTGAGTATCAAGAGGATGGGGCCAGCCTTTTTCAGTGGTGTCCAGTGACAGGACAAGAGGAAACGGGCACAGACTTGAACATGAGAAGTTCTACCTAAACATGAGGAGGAACTTTTGTACTTTGAGGATGGCAGAGCACTGGAACAGGCTGCCCAGAGAGGTGGTGGTGTCTCTGTCTCTGGAGACATTGAATACCCACCTAGACACGTTCCTGTGAAACCTACTCTAGGTTTCTTTGGCAGGAGGGTTGGACTATATGATCTCCAGAAGTCCCTTCCAACCCCATATCATTCAGTGATTTTGTGTGTAATATTGCTAATGTGGGGATACCCCTACCGTTCCACTGTGTGACCCACACTAGTCGTGTTACAGATATGAGAAAACCATCCAAACAAGTTATTAAGGTATTAGATAGACAACTTTGAGGTATATTTAAGGTAACATATAAACAGCAGTAACCACAGTCGTCATGATCATTATTCTTGCTTGCATAAATGTGTAGTTAAAACATAATATAGCCTTTTTATTTAATATTAAACTGTAGAAGCCTGTTGCTATTGACACAACATAGAAAAATTGCATTAAATATATATAGAAAGATTGCATTTTATATAGTACACATTTTTGACAATGTGAATCAGTTTACATGGCTTAGAAGCCTAAGAAAAAATTAGATATTTTTATTTTAGTTTTTGGTGTGATGCAGTTCGCCTCTGAATTTAACCTCAAATAAGGACCAACTGGAAATCCTAATTTCCATTTCACTTACAAAGACACAGAAAAACAGTCATATATGGAAACACACACAGACACAGGCATACTTAGAAGTTAGATCCTTTGAATGTGCTTTGGAGTGAAATGAAAGCCAGGTGGTATAACATAGCCTGGTTGTCAAAACACTCACTAAAGGTGTAAAAAAGCTAGTTGTGTTTCTGTTCATTTTTTTCCCCCAAACCCATAAATATGCATTTCTTTCAAGATTTCATCCCAAAATTTCTGATTGCCTCAACTCTAAAATATTGTGAGTAAAAAAATGTAAAAAATAATAAAAAAAACCCGTCTGATTTCTTATACACTATTATTTTTGCAAGTAAGTTCCTCCAGCTGTGCCTTCATTTTATTTTATAGGACCTAGTGCGATACAGTCTTGGGTAAAAGATACTGACTTTTCAAGATACTGCGTCGCCTAAAGAAATTTAAAACTATGATCTCACTTTTCCCTGAGGCATTTTAAGACTTTTTAATAAAAGTGGATTGCAGTTTTTCATTTTGTTATTAAAGCAGCTGTAGATGAAACATTTAACTTTCTTGTGTTGCCTTTGGGAATTGTGTCTGTAACACATTACCAAAAGTTGGATTTAATGTATTGAGCTATCTAAATTGTTTAGAAAATATCACACCAGATCCTGTGTGACAAGGAGATAGGAAAAAAACCACATATATACATATTTTTCACTGAAAATACTTTAGTTCTTGACATTTATTTCTTCTGTGGGAACAATACTGAACAAATCCTTAGTCGATATTTACTCTATTCCTCATTATGGAAGTTATTTATGTTTGTGGGTCAATGAATGGATGTCAGTCAACTTCACTTGACAGTTCCTTAAACGAAAGTGATGAGGCAAATAAATCATACGCTTTTTAATTAAAAGGTATAATATTAAAATAGAAACATTAAGGGCCAAAGTGTTATGCCTTAGTGTACAAAGCTGTACTGACAATTATATAAGAGACTCTGACTAAATATTTCCTTTACTGGTAGCAAAAAAATTGGTTGTGTATTAGTTATTTTAAATATTGGAAGAATGATCATCCTCATTTGGGATATTCTAGATGAGCTCTGGAAAGGCAGATTGCACCAGAAGGTATCTTTGATTTCATTGTTTTTCATTTGTGTAGGAAGTCTGTTGAAGGTGAGAGACCAGGCCAAAATCCTCTGAAAGGAGGGAAAGGTTTTCTCACCTGCATAATACTGATGTTTGGACTAACTAAGACAAGCTAACACACAAAAAAACAATTTTCAGGAGCAACTCAGATGTAAACTTTAAACATACAAGAGGTTTATTTGATGATTTGTCCCTACTAAAATTCACATTTTCTTGTCAAGTTTGCATTGGGAAAACTTGCAAGGCAATAGCCTCATTTTCTCAGTATGTTGTAAGTATTAATATCTCAACGTTTTAAGTTAGTAAAAATGATTATTTTTTTGAACCAAATACCATTTTCTAATAGTTAAGAGTTACATAATTGAGTTTCTAATTGCATGAAGATGGTCCTGTAAGATATTTCAAGAAAAAATTTTTGGAGTCGGAGTGTTTGTTTTCACTTCAACTCATATAGTCCATGTACAAACACTGATGAAACCTGCTGTCGGATAGCCAAGACCCTGTCATAGGCCTTCTTAGCCTAACCCGTACCTACACCTTAGCATTGACTGACATATTCATTCTTCTAACTCATTCATCCACAGTGTAAACCCTTAAACTCTTGGTTTTTGCTGGTAGCTGCAATTGTGGGGAACTTCTTCTGCTTATATACAGGATTTTGAATGTAGGTTTATTAGCTTATTGAAATGAAACTGCTGTTGATAGCTTTGAAAGCTATAAAATTAAGATGATTTTATTGTCTTGCCAAATATACATTTACACATCTGAAACACTTTCAAATATCACAATAAATGGCGCAATTAAGCAAGACTGGAGAAAATGTTAGTCTTACTATGCTTCAATTTGTCTCCTCATGCTGGCAGCGTAACACAAAAGAGTCTTTTTCTCTTTGGCTATGCCACAGGTCTGCTAGACATCTTCGGTCAAGTCAGTTTTCTTCTTTGGCTCCTGTTACCCGAGCCAATGAAGATAATGATCCTGACCTCCTTTCTAAAATGCTTTGCGATCCTTGGGTGAAAAGTTCTCCCTAAAAGCTTAGTAGTTTTATTATTATATCCATTATGTAGTTACGCTATTCAAGGTCAATAGACCTATATAGCTAAGCAAAAATGAGATCATATGACTATCATTACCAGGCAGTAATTGCACTCAAAAGTAGCCAATTGAATGTTTAGTCCAATTGAACCCATATTTAGTATGGCTTCATATATAGTTGTTGAAAGTTTGATGCACTGAATCTTGAACTTCCTTTGATTACAATTCTACAGTGAGACTTCCTCAAACTTTTTAATTCATTGGCTGCTGCCCCCAAGGGATTCATATGGATTGGATAAGAAAAGAATGACATCGACAGCGTATAATAAAATTCTATCCAAGATGTCCAATATTTTTATGCCTTCAACTCTGTTATTGTGTTGGATTCTTTGACTGATTTGTTCCAGAGTTATGGTAAAAAGGGAGGGCAAAAAGGGGCACCATTGCCTTTTGCTGCTAGACAAAGTAAAGACTTCTGAGCAATATCCATTATTCCTTACTGTAGGCTCCAATACAATGTCTTTATTTAAAAAGTTTTAGACCATTATGTGAGACTTCCAAAACTTTCATCAAATAGCTTCTTGTCAGCCAATCAGATGATCCTTCAGCATATAATACTAATAAATAAATATCTTTTTTATTTCTATTTTGCAAAGTTCTGTAACTTGTTATATGTGCATTCCATCAGTCAATATAATGACACCTTACTTTTATATTCTCATTGCTCCTTCAGTCTTCCAGATGCTGTCATTACTCTACTACTTCAAATACATACTGCCTTCTGTCTTACTTTACAAAGTTAATTTATTTGGTATTGGAGAAGATTCAGGAAAACTCTTATGTAAAATCTTCAACTTAGGCTAGCAGCTGTCTAGTGCTATCTTGATGTCCTGAACTAAGGTTTAAGGACAATGATGAGTCCTTAGGACTGAGTTTCCATTCAGCTGCTCCCGTTCAACTCAAACATGTGGTTCAGTCAGGACACTGTAGGAAAGAGATAAGATAACTAACACTCTTGGTCTACGCTTTCAATGCATCTTCATCACATACAAATCTATAAATTTCCACTACTTATGAAACATTTACTTTTAAAATATTTCCCTTCCAAAAAGAACACATTACACTAAGGTCTGCTTTTAAATCACAGATTTTTTTTTCTACTTGTTAGTAGTGTTTTTTATGATTTTACATTTCCATTTTTTGGACTGTAAGCATGAAATAAAAGTGAGAATCTGTTCAAACGTAAAAGCAATTAGAAAGTATGTGAAGCAATAATGAACACTAGTATTATACTTTACAAACTGTACAAGAATTGCAAGGGTGTGTTTTGGTCCACTACCTCAGTGCTAGGCTGTCTGAAAGTTGAAGGTGGTTTACAGTGAATAAATATGTTTTACAATGGCTTTTGCATGCTTTATTCAAATGAAAATGAAAGTGCTTTTCAGTGACTTCAGTGGTAATAAGTAAATGCAAAATTAAATGGCTACATAATTGTTGGCCTTGCAAATGAATCACCTTAACAGTCTGTAATACGTTCAGTTTATTCTGCTGCTGAAGATTAAATAGTGTATTTTAAAGATAAGTGCTTTTTGAGTAAAATAGAGTTTGGTCATTTAATATGCATAAAGTCATGGTAGTGCCTGATAGATTCAGAGCCCAAACCACCAACCCTTACTCAGAAGAGCCATTCTTAGCTACTATTTGGTTTCAGGCGAACTGCTTGTTTGAACAGTATGTACCAGAATTCAGGTCTTACAAAATACTAGAAAAAAAAAAAACCCTGCAATTCCATTTTAATATCTTTTTTGTATGTTTCTTTAGCCCCTTTTTTCCCCTTCAGATTTGTTTTCCAGGACTCATTTCTATCAAGTGGAGGTGAAGAGAATTTTGCATTACTACGAAATACAGAGCTGAACTGAGTAGAGACAAAATGCTCATGGTGAACATCCAGGTAACTGTATTATCTACCAGCTGAGAATCCACCAACTATTACATTGTATATAGATTTACTGCAACACCAAACACAAACAACCTGTTATGAAATTACAAAATGTAGACTATTTGGAATAAAAGAGGTTTGGGTTTTGGGTTTTTTTTTTGTTTGGTTTTTTTTAAGGCTACATTTTGCCAGTTAAAGCAGTAGAAAATCTGATTGCTAAGTAAGGAAGAAAACACTTTACCCTTTCTACCCTAGAGTAGAGTGTACTCTCATTAAGTGCACAATTAGCTCCTGAAAATTTTACTATTCTTCAGGAGTATAATTTGCCATTTATCAAACAAATTGTATTGAATTGTGTACCTCTCTGTTTTAAAGATTTCAGGTGCTGGGTTAACTGCTATATACTTTGATTATCAAAGAAGATTCTTTCATTTTCCTTCATTATCTTAAATTACAACCCCTGTATTAGAATCATTCACTTTTCAAAGGCTTGGTCAAGGGTGTAATTACTTGATTTCAATCTACAATATTGCACAGATACTGCAGAACTAACAGTATTGTTATCATAAAAGTTGGAGGAAAATATATTACAGTCATAAGATGTTTCCTACCAGTTTTAACAACCTATCCATCTATCTATCCAATAGTGTTTTTTATTTATATGCTGCTTTGAAAATAAAAATGTTTTGAAATAAACATTTGTCACTCAGTCCTCACGAAGAACTGTATGTGAAGAATTGCTAACGTCTTAAATATCAAGAAACTCACAGGCTGTTTCACTAGCTATCATCCCTGTGTTGTCATGTTAATATGGTGGCAGAGGTGTTGGATCCATACACACACACACGCACGCAGAGAAAATTCAGTGCCAGAAGTTCTGTTTTGCAGATTCTCTTTAGAAGGTTTAATTGTAGCCTCAAGAAATTGCCCACGCTACTGAAAAAAATAACAATAGTACTAGTATGACTGGTGCAGTCACAGCTCTTTTTGTGGCTCCAGGGAGGGCTCAGACTGAAAAGGTACTTCCAGTACTCTTTCAATAAATGTACTCTGTGATTCCTTCACCTTTGAATTTCACAGATTCATTGGCAGGGAAAGAAGTAGGGCAGTGCCATTTCCTCAAAGGCGAATTCATTACCTAGATCTTTGTTGGTACCAAACTGGAGAAGTGTTTCTGAATTCCTTTTCTTGATTGCTATCTGCAGCTTTCTATAACCAATTCTGCTCTCAAGCTATTTGTCCTCTTTTTTGGTAAACCATACATATGAGGATCCTCGGGGTGTCATACCAGGAAGAGAAACAAAGTGTTTCCCAAATAATGAGAGGTCTCAAGTATCTTTGGGTACATAACACAAGACCTTTTAAAGGGGCCTGATATTCAAAAGAGTTACGAACATTCTCTTTTAAGACTTACTGCCTCTAAAAAATTTGATTAAAAATATACATTCAGAAGCTACATTCCCTAATAAATGAAACTGAACTGTTTTGTTTCTCATTAAACTTTGGAGAAGACCAGTGGAATGCATCATTTCATTCAATCTTGTCAGAAAGAACTCTTCTTTAATTGTAAGCTTTCCAAGTGAGAAGGATATGGAAGTGAGGAAAAACTGAAAGAATATTAAATTGCCCAGGAATATCTACTGTAATCTCAAACACATTGTTTTTCAAAGCTTTTCTCTTATATTACATTCTTTGGCTCCTAGACAAAGAAACTTGTATTGAATTAATTCAGTTGTTTACTTTAATTTCTATCTCTTTCACTGTTTTCCTTTAAGCTGCCTTTTGAATATTCATTCTGTTATTCTACTTGAAAAGTCAATGACCTCATGGAAAACTCTTATCTAAAGGTTCAGCCTCATAGCACTGCATGATAAAAAACCAGATCTTTAGCAAAACTGTAGCTTCATTTCTGTGAAATTGCACAGGATAGTTGCTGTGAAAATAGCTTTTTATATGGTATTGTAAGACTTCCATCTAATATTAACAGGAGGATACAAAACCTCCTTTAATCATTGCTTTACCATACACATAGTCATGCTAATGCCTCTGAATGAAACACCCATTAATTTCTAAGAGTGAAATTCACTTCACCAGCATAGTGACTGAAAAATGCAATGCCAGCCTCTCAAAAACAACTTATAGTGCTTTTAGGACTACCACATTTGAGTGACTGCTGCTCTGTTCTTGACCTGCCTCTCAAGTAAGTTAAATGCTATGTGTTAAAACAAACTGGAGCATGGGTTCTGTACTAACAGTCCCTCTTCTGTGATACTTAGAAGTGGCGAAGACATAGATTTGCATGAATATTTGTGATGGGTTGATCTTGGCTGACCATCAGATGCCCACAAAGTTGATCTCTCGCTGTCCTTCATCATCAAGACACAGGAAGAAAATAATGATGAAAAGCTCATGGGTCAAGATAAGGGCAGGGAGTCACACTCCCTGGAGACAGCACTGGGAGACAGCACTCACCAGTTACCATCAGAGGAAAAACAGACTTGGGGAAATTTAATTTAATTTACTAGTCATTAATAACAGACTAGGATAGTGAAAAAATAAAAAAAAGAACTAAAGGCACCTTCCCTCACCCTCCCTTCTTCCTGGGCTCAACTTCACTCCCGATTTCTCTACCTGCTGCCCTTTAGTGGCACAGGAGGATGAGGAATACGGATTGCAGTCAGTTCATCACACATTGTCTCTGCCACTCCTTCCTCTTCATGCACTTTCCCTGCTTCACTGTGTGGTCCCACCCATGTGAGGTAGTCCTCACTGACTGCTCCAGCACGGATCCTTCCCAGACGCTGCAGTGCTTCAAAAAGTTCTCCAGTGTAGATCCTTTCAATGGCATGCCATCATAGAATCACAGAATCATAGAATTGTCTAGGTTGGAAGGCACCTTTAAGATCATTGAGTCTAACCATTAACCTAACACTGCCAAAACCACCACTAAACCATGTCACTAAGCACCACATCTACCTCCGGGGAGACCTTATAGACGCCTTTCAATATCTGAAGGGAGCCTATAGGACAGCCGGGGAGGGAGTCTTTGTCAGGAAGTGTAGTGAAAGGACAAGGGGTAACAGTTTTAAATTGGAAGAGGGGAGATTTAGATTAGATACCAGAAAGAAATTCTTTACAGTGAGGGTGGTGAGGCACTGGAACAATTGCCCAGGGAAGCTGTGGATGCTGCATCCCTGGAAGTGTTCAAGGCCAGGCTGGATGGAGCTTTGAGCAACCTGGTCTAGTGGGAGGTGCCCCTGCCCATGGCAGGGGGGTTGGAACTAGATGATCTTTAAGGTCCCTTCCAACCCCAACCATTCTATGATTCTATGATTCTATACCTGTCTTTTAAATACCTCCAGGGATGGTGATTCCACCACTTCCCTGGGCAGCCTGTTCCAATGCTTGCTAACCCTTTCAGTGAAGAATTTTTTCCTAATATCCATCCTAAAGCTTCCCTGGCACAACTTTAGGCCACTTCCTATTGATGTTTGCTACTTGAAGAAGAGACTGACACCCACCTCTCTACAACCTCCTTTCAGGTCTCCACTGAGTTTCTTTTTCTACAGACTAAATAACCTGTTTCCCCAGGTGCTCCTCATAAGACTTGGTCTCCAGACGACCCTCATCAGCCTCATTGTCCTTATCTGGACATGCTCCAGTTCCTCTATATCTTTCTTGTAGTTAGGGTCCCAAAACTGTACACAGTACTTAAGGTGAGGCCTCACCAGTGTCAAGTACAGGGGGACAATTGCTTCCCTAGTCCTGCTGGACACACTATACAAGCCAGGATGCTATTGCCTTCTTGGCCATCTGGGAACACAGCTGGCTAATATTCAGCCAGCTGTTGCCCAATACCCACAGGTCCTTTTCTGCTGGGCAGCTTTCCAGCCACTCTTTCCCAGGCCTGTATTGCTGCATGGCTTTGTGACCCAGGTGCAGGACCTGGCACTTAGCCTTGTTGAATCTGATACCATTGGCCTCGGCGCATTGGTCCTGCCTGTTCAGATCCCTCAATAGAGCCATTCTACCTTCAAGTAGATTCACACTTTCCCTTAACCTGCTGTCATCTGTTAACTTATTAAGGGTTCTCTCAAAGAATCAAAAACTCTGTCGTTTCATGATCACTATGCCCAAGATGGCCTCCAACCATCACATGCCCCTCAAGTCCTTTTCTGTTACAACCAACAGTTCTTCAGAAACAGACTGATACAGTGTGGGTCTCCCATGGGCCACAGGTCCTGCCAGAAAACCTGCTCCAGCATGGGCTCCTCTCTATGGGCCACAGGTCCTGAGCGTTTGCCCAATACCCACAGGTCCTTTTCTGCTGGGCAGCTTTCCAGCCACTCTTTCCCAGGCCTGTATTGCTGCATGGCTTTGTGACCCAGGTGCAGGACCTGGCACTTAGCCTTGTTGAATCTGATACCATTGGCCTCGGCGCATTGGTCCTGCCTGTTCAGATCCCTCAATAGAGCCATTCTACCTTCAAGTAGATTCACACTTTCCCTTAACCTGCTGTCATCTGTTAACTTATTAAGGGTTCTCTCAAAGAATCAAAAACTCTGTCGTTTCATGATCACTATGCCCAAGATGGCCTCCAACCATCACATGCCCCTCAAGTCCTTTTCTGTTACAACCAACAGTTCTTCAGAAACAGACTGATACAGTGTGGGTCTCCCATGGGCCACAGGTCCTGCCAGAAAACCTGCTCCAGCATGGGCTCCTCTCTATGGGCCACAGGTCCTGACAGGAGCCCTTTGTGGGCATTCCATGTGCTGCAGGTGGATACCTACTCCACCTTTAACTTCCATGGGCTGCAGGGGGACATCCTGCCTCACCTTGGTCTTCACCAGAAACTGCAGGGGAATCTCTGCTCCAGTGTCCAGAACACCTCCTCCCCCTCCTTCTTCACTGACTACAGCGTCTGCAGAGTTGTTTCTTTCACATATTCTCACTCCTCTCTCACAGCTGCTACACCACATTATTTTTTACCCTTAAATATTTTTTTATTCTCACAGAAGCCACCATTGCAGCTCCCTTGCTATCAAAACCTTGCCACATAAACCAAATAGAATACACCATGATAAGGCAAAAGATACACCTTACTTCATTTGTGTGTACAGCCCTTATCTTCCAATCACAGATTAGCCTTTTAAAAAGACACATTTCTATTTTACATGCACACACTCCCAAAAGTCATAGCTAATTGAATCCCAAATGCTTTTGTCTGAAGCATGCTGGATTTGATGAATTTTCCTGACTTTAGGGAATAAGTCTCATAATATCTTCTCTGGACTCTGGTTGGGCTATCTAAACACAGTACTTCTGGCATCTTCAAATTCAGAATTACAAATTTTGCCAAAGTTAGCATTTAATTTTGCAGGGTCCCAGTTTATACAGTATCTCAGGGCAGGGAAGAGTCATTTGCTGCAGTTGGAGCAGCAACAGCAGTGTCTGGAAGCTTTAGCTCTTACTGTAGCAGGAGGCTGGAATCTTCAGCTACATAGTGAAATCAGTGCACATCTTGGAAAACCAGTCAGTTCAGAAACACCCTTTATAAGCCTTCTTCTGAATTTCATTGCATTGATAATGTCAACACATTTTTGGGCTTCGTCTGAGTCAATACCAAACTTCAATTTTCCATGTATAGGAAACCCCTTTCTTTGGGCAGGTCTACCGAAATAAGTGTTAAAGAAGAATGTAGTAATTCTCTTTTTCCCCTGACTCCTTTCATTCTACCAGATTGGGTCTATGCTCTGATTACTGATGTATAGATGTTCTTTATTGCATTCTGGCCTCTGTTCTGTAATTTCTAATACAGACAGTTATAGTCTGTTGATATGACTACTATCTGGGATGTCAGCAAAGGTAAACAACAGTAAAAAACTATTACTGAACATGCCACACAATGATTTCAAGTCTAATCACTGCCATGTTGCCAAAATTAAGAACAGACTGGCCTTGAGATTATGGTAACTAAATACATAGAGAACCTCATGCTTTAATTAGCAAGTTCCAACGCCTTCCACAGGAAATATTAGAGGGTATTTATCCTATGTTTACCTGGCCAGTGGGTGTCACTGTTAATTCACTTTTAGCTTGGAACAATACCAGTCTGTTTGTTTGTTTGTTTTAATATTAATAGATTGTTTCTTTAGGAAAGTTGTTAAGGCCAAGTAAGTCACCTTAAGAAAACTTAGTTAAAGAGGTACTGAAAATCTTCATCTGGGTATCTGAACATCATGTCCCCAGTATGGGTTACAGTGTAGTCAGCAATGCCATATCACACTAACCAGTTATGCATACAACATTTACGCTTTGAGATCTGGACTCAGTGCCTCATATGGTTCAAGAGATTCAGGCAGCATATGCTACTACATTTAATGTAAACTAGTCTTATGAGAAAAGATTTTCTTTTTTGCTGTTGGTGCTTAGATTGCTCGTAGGCCTAGTATGTAAGTGAACATAAAGTAATATCCAGATTAACACTCAAGAAACAGTGCAGAAATACACAGTGAATTTGTGTTTTATAAACAGGACATTGTTCCTCTATAACAGTGTATTTAAGCTATGACAAGACTCTCAATTTTAAGAACTAGGAAAAAAAAAACCATGCCTTACTCCTTTGTCTTTTCTTTCACTGTATTTATAGGTCTTCAAAAGTAAGTAACACTAGACATAATTTTCTTCCTTTGTGCATAGGAACTCTTGAAGGAAGAGATTTAGTCCAGATGTTTGGAGATGAGGGAGTTAGGGCCAACTAGGTCAATAGTCATTATCTCTGTAGTAAATAGTTGCTTCTCCATCAAATTATCCTAAGGAGAAGCATAAATTACTTCAGTGGAGTTATATTGCCATTTACAGATTGTTGCAAGGACAGCATCCTGCAAATGCATTTTGCAACATGATATCGAGATTCTGCAGGATCTTTTGTGGTGGATTTGGAATACTAATAGCTGTTCTATTTAAAGAAAGTATCAACAGCAATGAAGACATTTCTTAATTAGTTCAAGATGTAACAATGCAAAAATTCCTGTTTCCATTTCTGTGAGTTGCAAATGCTATCATACCTTTTATTTTTATTTATTTTTTATTGTTTAATGATGTCAGCTTTATGATAAGTAATTATTTTGAATTTAACAATCAGACAATATGCTTACAATGCAGACAGTGATCCAGCTAGAGGAAGAGTTTATGACTCAAAAGTTCTGTCTAGCTTTTGTTGAACTGACATTTTTAACAAACAGTATTATTTTAAGATTTTGCATGCTAGAAACCCTCAAGTCCACTTATCAGAGCAGATACTTTCACACAAAAGTATTTTCAAGTGTGACGCTTTCATATTTTTAGGAAGCAAACATCTTCAAAACCATGCTGTGCTAACCCAAAAATAGTTCTAAAATGTTTGTTGTAGAATAGCTTCAACAAAGGACAAAGGGGGACTAAATTTTTCAGCCTGTGTGACTACTTGTATCAGTCAGGTAAATATTAGCTGCTTGGTAATCTTACCCTGTTACATCTGTATCTTTCAATTTATTTACCAAACACAATGTGGAACAAAATGCTCTTTGCAGCAAGAAATGTCATCACATCTGTAAGCAAATATCCACTATCTTACGGAAGCACAGAAAACATTGAAAATATTCACTCAAAAGAGCTAGTCCTGTACATATGTGCTTCATAATTTATATAAAATGTAGGAAAAAACCCCAAACCTTTACTACAAGTGCAAATTAAAGAACACAATGTTAAATAAGGGTTAAAGCATCTTGGTTTGTGACCTGGAATTCTGGGGAGATTAATTTTATCCTTGAAATCAGGTTACTGCATCCCTCCTCAGATATTGTACAGCTTTAAAAAAGGGCAGTGAGGAGCAATATTACTATTATCACTATAGGTAGCCAAACTAGCAAAACTACTGTTCTGCTAAACTGTATATTAGTTTAATTCTGAAAGAGTTTGTGTGATTTCACTGTTTTTTCACAAAGCATAAACTTTATTATGCTGAGCAAAGTGATCATATTTTCTCAGGCATTCTCTACTTTGGAGTCACAATTTAATGTTGTAACACATGCTTTTAGAATAACTTATGTTTTTCTTGCTATGACTGTTTAAGTTATGAACTCATCAATGCTGAAAATATTCCTTACTATAGGTACATATAATGTATTTATATATTATTATCTATTAAACTACCCAATCTCTTGCGTATCTCTTGGCATACACATGCATAAACACACAGGTAGGCAAATTATTTTCTTTTCCTTTGTGTTTAGTTTACTTTAGCAATCTTATTATTTTCTTTGCTTAAGGATGTAAAAGTAACATAAAAAAAAATTGAAAAACACCAGAACACCTATTTCTATGTAATGAAGCATGTAAAGGCATAGTGGAATGTATTACTTACACTTTACAAAGAAAAGGCTCTTCCTAACCCTCCGGGAGCCCTTTAGGCCATTGCAATGTTGGTGCACACTGTATTATCAGATTGATGTGATTCTGATAAGATGTTCCACTTGAAGTAGCCTTTGAGCTAAAAATAAGACATTAAGTTGAAGAAAGCTGCAATTTAAAGTTATTGGTGTAAGGATAATTAAGGACTGGCAGGTATCCAGTGTCATTACAAGGAGGTTGCTGCAGGGCAAAAGTAACAACTGCCTGTTTTCTGCAGTGCCACAAACACGGATCTGTCTTCTTTGCTCAAACTGGTTTTATTTTTAGCTTACATCTGCTTCCTAATATCTTGACTTTTTTCAGAGCTGTTCTTGAACTTAAACTTTTTCAGCTTTCTGTTGTTTAGTCCAAATTCCAAACGAGTTGTATTTTAAAAAGCATGAAATACATCTTTTGCAGTGACAGGAGCTATGTTTTTGTTTTGATTTGGGTTTTGGTTTTGTTTCTCCAAACATTTAGCCTCTCCATCTTCCATTTTCTTCTGCTTTCTTAATGGCATCTGGTTATTTTATATATTTTTTTTCTTTTTTAAATATTTTTTTAAAAAAGGTAAATCCCACACTGGCTAAGGAGACGTAAGTCTTTCAGCTCTTCACAAACTCATTTGGAGAAGATTTCTGGTAAGAAAAAGTTATTAAAGAGGAGAGCTACTAGCTTATAACTGACCAGCAAGGAGAATGGCTTTGATTTACCATGTTCTAAAAGCTACATCCGAATTGTCCATGCTTACAACTTGAAACTAGAATCTAGACTGAGAGCATCACAGTATTCAATATGTGCTTTCAATTTGTAAATGGGGAAAAAAGTAAAGGAGTATAGTCTTAGTCGTGTTCTTATAATGGAAGTAAGCTATACCTGGGGTAAACCTTACAGTAAGGAAGTGCTTTCCCATCTCCATTTCAGATATAACTCAAGAGAAACAAAGCTACAGCTGGAAAATGCAGGGCAGTCTGACAACTTCTAAATGCTGTCAGAGGACACAGGAAAAACAGGATGAAAGCCTGAGAATGGTTTTTAAATCTCTTAAAACGTTACATTGATGGAAAGGCCACAATCTTAGAAACTGGCTCCTAAAGAAACAAAGCTAAATTCAGTAATTTTTGAGCCAAACAATATAGCTCAGTGATTTAAGGAAAATTTCTTTTTAAAAGTTCTTGATAAATTATTGCAAAATATTAATAAAATCAGTAGTGTCAGAGAATATATAGAATATGGTTTGCGATACTGTTTAACTGTTACAGTGATCCTTTGAAACATTTGTGGCTAAGGCCAACATTCAGTCTCCCATATAATTCATGAGCAAGGTTTGGGAATTAACAGAGACCAGGGAGTCTGTAAAAGGTAGTCCATCCTGTTTTGGAAAATAAGGAAACTTAAAGATATTGAATGACAATGCCTCATTTCCAGAGAAATTTCCAGTAGGAATTTTCTGATCTAGACATAGCCACTCATGCTGTGAAAATCATTCTGGTTGCTGTCAGGTCACAAAGTATTCATAAAAAAGTAAAAACATAAGTTGTCAGCAAATTAAAAGTTTTCTGGTATTGTAGTGGCTGGATGATTAAACTGAGAGAAGAAGCTAACGGTCTGTGTTTATCTGAGAAGGAAAGCATGTATGACGGAATGTCATAGCCCCACTTTAACCAGGAATATTTATTAAGCTTTTGAGGACCTAGTTGCTGCATCTTCAGTACTGTGCAGGTGCAGCACAATACTTGAAGTCAAATTCATTGCTACTTTACATTGTCTGACTTCCAGAAAGAAGTGAGGGTCAATACTGAAAAGGTGAAGATTAAATGGAAATCCCTTGGGTACTCAGTATTTAAATGATGGAAAACACTGACCAGAAGTCTAAGAAGTCTCCATCCACCTAATCCATTTCACACAGACAAAATGGCATGGGGTCCTTCCTACAGTCACTCTGATTTTGCTAACTATGACTGCCCTGCACTTAGACAAGAATTTTTGGTAATATTTAAACTTGGCAATAGTTAATTTCTGCCTATCTCATAAGGAAAATTTCTAAAGAACAAAGAAGCTTAACTCTAAATGCTGTAGTCATGAAAGTGATTGAAATATGGTACAGATTTTGATTCAAATGGGTAGCTAAGAAAACAAAAGCAATATTCCATGACTGAACAGTTTACTATTGACAGGGTTTGATTTAGTTTCCCTTTTTTCTAGAATCTACACTGAAATTTTTGTCTATGCTTCTGATGCAGGGTGTTTAAAAACCAGAGGAAGCACTTAATGGCAGACAGGCACAAGGATGACATTTTTTCTAGTTCTGCTGGTGGAGAGTGCTAAATGCTGGAAGGGAAAAGATGAAGAGAAAATTTTAATTTTAATTTGCAGTCCAAACTCTAAGTCCAAGAGTTCAGAGGCTGTGCCAGATCTTGGTATTCATGGCCACATGGGCTACTTAGTCAGTACTGTGGTAAGGTTTAGTATTTCTACATGTGTGTATATATGTGTATGTATAAGTGTGTATATATATTTTTTTTGTTCATATACAGATGTATGTATATGTGTATATGTATAGTGTATATGTTGTAAATAGACTGGTGAATATACACAGGACATGTACAGAGTAAAAATTTTCTCAGTAAATCCTCACAGCTTATTAAACAGCTTCTGTTCTATGGAGTACTGCAAAAATTGGTATATCTAAGGCATCAATTTTGATAGATAAATTATTATTACTTGGTAATAATATGAAAGATACTTTGTGGCCTAGAGGTTTGAATAAAAAAATGTTTTGTTTCTGTTCTGTAGATTTTTTCTGTCTACAACTTTTGATGCAACAGTATTTGAAAAAAACTCTTATAACTAATATGCGTACCACAAGACTTACATGACTAAGTTATGCAAGCTTTATTACCTACTTGGAAAAAAATAGTAAAATAAATGTAATTTTTTTTCAGAAAAGTAAGATTTTCTATTATGTATTCTGAGTTTTTTCCTGAGTGCTTTATATTCAGAGAAAGTCCATGTTCTTTTTTTTTTTTTTTCTTTCAGTTCATTTAAAACATTTATAAAACTCCCTTTTCATCTCCTTCCCATTCCCCTCTGGAGCAGCAGTCAGGAACTTGTGGCTCAGAATCAAGAGCAAAGTGCAGACAAATGAGTGATGCCAGAGCTTAAACCAAAGTCCTCATGAACAGATTGTCTAACAGACTGGAGTAATAATCTTCAGAGCCACCATGCTGGCTTGCAGATTGCTGTTTTAAGTGGCTTTGATTATTATGGTTATTTGGCAACAGTTCTTAAATTGGAGTTTGGGCTTCAGAACCCAGATGTACTACCTGAACCTAATTGAATTCTCCTGGATGGAGAGTAGAAACAGAAGAAATTCCTCTGGTTAAAACTGAAGTCAAGTCAACAACATGACTAGTTCAGCATCAGTATTTGTTTCACAGGAAAAAATACACAGCTGATTAATTCCCCACGAGCAAATAACAAAAAAATGTTTTAATTTATATGTAAAAACAGGTATTATAAAACTACACTGATTGCTATTCATGATTCAAAGGGTGTTAATTTCCACAAAACATCAGTATTAAAGTATTGAGAAATAGGAAGCTGGTTAGCCGAGGAATTAGTATTGGTGAGGCATGCAAGCACTAAGTGGTAAACCTGATTTTACAGAGAAACAGACGGGACGACATACGGCATCATAAAACAAAGAAAAAAGACATAATTAAATGTCTCTGGAGCTTCAGGTACTCACCTCTGCAAGAATAACATAGTCACTACCAGAGTTTTCCCAGTACATAAAATTAGTCCAGCAAGATGAACAATGTTTATGTTGTTACTACCCTTTAAAAATGTGTATGGAGGATTATGGGCCATATGGGCATGACAAAGGTCAGAAGGAGGACTTGAAAACAGAGACTTGAGTGCAAAGTGTTCTCACGCTGAAACAAAAGAGAAAGATGTTGATCTGATTGGTCACCTCGTTTTTCACAGGAAGTATTGACATGCATATAAAGCTTTGGCATAATCATTCAAAGCGGGCCATAACCCGATTTGCGGATACAAGGAAATAGTTTATCACATAACAGTTAACAGGGGAAAGTGCTGAAAATGTAGTTCACTGACATTATAATAATTGCTAAAAGGAAAACCAGAAGATGGTAGACAATAATACATGCTTACAATGATATTTCGTGACTTTTCAAATGCATTCCGCTCTTGCAGTTGGAGAACTGAAAAGCACAACATATTTTTTTTTCTTTTATTGCCTTGAAGCGAAGAGAAAGGATGTGTTAGTGCAAGCAGGTGGCCTACACACCCTAGTTATTATGTATACTCTCTTGTATGGAGAACAATAATTATAGTGTAAATGGGATATAAAATAGAAAAGTTACAGTTACAATTAGATTAAAAAATCCTCTATTAAACAAGGACTTTCAGTGGTAAATATCTGCTAAACTGTACACAGCTGATGTGACTATCAAGCTAAAAGCATGATGATATGTCAACTAGATTGGCAGTTAATCACAGAGCCCTTGCCTTTGTATGCTAATACTATTAATTTGAGTTGCATGAAAGTGCCTACTACCTAAAAGTGATACGTGGTAGGCTTGGATTGAAGTGGATTTGCTTAACAATTCACTGGCTCTGAACCACAAGAGAATGTGGCTTTACTCTATATGTGAGTGCAAGTGTGCATGTTTGTTCTTAACCATAACGGTAGTCTGATGATGAAGAAAAAATGCAAACTCATGATCCTAAAATGACGAAGTGAGCTCTTCACCAGGATACTGTCTTTAAATATACACCCTATGTCTCAGTATAAAGGAACCATGAATCTAAATAGATGGCAATGTTATTACAAATTACAGGAAGAATCAGAAAAATTGTATGTACTGACACTGATGAATAGACGTAATCCACTATCTCAGAAAATTAAGTAATGTGCAATCATCTGCTGTGAAAAAAAAATGCAGCTTCCCTTAGAAATAGAAGTTTGTATTTTTTTCTTAACACCTTTTCCAAATTAAATGATTGAAATGCGGATGTGAATAAGATGTGAACACAGTTCAGGACTCTCTATTAACTGATAGGAATGGCAGAAAATGTTAAAGGGTTAAAATAAGATGTGTAAAACATTCAAATAAATTGGGAAGTAAGATTTTGAATTAATTGAAACCTGTATACCTCTCCAGGTAAATAAAGGCAAATTAAATTCAAGGCTGGAGCCTCCTTTCTTATACACAGTAGAAAAAACAAGTAGTACTTCTATTGCATATAGTGGAGCTGTATCAGGAAAAAACAATACAAATAGGATCAGAATCATGCCTGTAGCATCTGAAAGCATAAACCAGCCTGTGAGCTTGTTTAACATATGACAGCCCTAGGGGCAATTTGGAGTCTGCCAGCACTGCTCCCCCTGGAACATGCAAAATAGCTAGATGTTGATGCTCAAAGAATGTTTTCCACTGCTTGGCATATGGTTTATACCTTCCAAAAAGAATATGCTTTTTTTTTTTTTTTCTTTTTTTTTTTAACTCTTTCATTATTTAACATGTATTCATTTCTGGTCAAAGGGATACTTGCTGTTTATGTCAGTGGCAACAAGATTGGACCATGCAGTGCTTTATGTAAGTGCTTATCATTCAGAAAGGAACATTGTTAAAACTAGCAAAAGCATTAGCAAGGCTAAGAACATGTTTAATTTTGTATGTTTCTTCTTCCCTAAAAAAACCACAGTTAATCCTTTGCCAGGGAAATGTACTGTGAGAATATGCTTGTCAATGTTGTGAATATAAAATCCTATCCTTCCTTCTTTGGTCTTATCTAATAAAAGTCTCGTTATTTTATGAGAAGTTATTTTAATATTTCTAGATCATATTTTTGAGTTGAATGATGCCTTACCTATATCTTTTGCAACTTTTCTGTCAATGAGACTCAAAAAATATGTATATAAAACCATTCTAAAAGTGTTTAAATAAGGGACTATTCAGATAAACTAAAAAAAATAAAGATCTTATGACATTATCATTTGGAATAAATGAATTTTCATTTTACTGATTTTATTTCTTGTTTATTTATCTATTGTTCATAATGGATCACGGGCATATTTGAAGGAGCAGAAAAATATCCTCATATTTGATCCTCACAGATTATAATCTTCATGGTTATTTCCACAGATACAGTGAAAGATATTTTCTGAATTGAAAGCATCCTTCATGCTGACTTACAAAGTAAAAATTGCTTTAGACTAGAGAAAGGAGCAGAATGTAAGGATAAAGATACTTGATCTTGTCATTTTACTGACAGCACTGTTTATTAAGAAAATTTAAAAGTAATAACCAAAGAATTTTTGTAAACTGAAGTGATTGAAATATTTATTTCTGTGTATTTTCACTTTATTCCAAATTGTGTCAAAATCAGCATTTCCTAGGATGGGATCTCCACGGCTAAAGAAAATCATGTATATCCTTCTAATTATACTTCTCAAAGACCTTCATAATAGCCCACCATAAACTCCTGGCACAGTTGATGACTTGGAGTGTTCTGAGTGGCAGATGGTATCCTTCATGGACTTTTTTTTTCTTCCTTTTACATTTTTTTTTAATAGCTGAAAACTTCAGAAAATAAATTCTAATGGGAAAAGTCTAGGAAAAGAAAAATCCAGGCAGTTTTGCATCTGCGTTAAAATCAGCTCAAAGACCAACTCTGTAATCATATTAAGTCAATGGGAGACATGAGCAAGCAGAACTTGGACCTAAAAATAGTTCTGTTGGCAATGTGACTGAATATTCTTCTAATTTTTCTTTCTTTTAAATCAGTAGAATTTCCATTTCTGAAATGTCTTATTCACTGACTAATTCCTTCAGTTATTACAGATTGCATTGGGAGGAGAAAAAATGTTTAATTTACTCAACAATCTTCGGAATTACTCAAGGCACAACGTAACTTTTTATGGCTGACTTCTTTGATAGGCACATTTCTTCCGACTAACAATTCTTCGACCTTAAAAATCATACTTAGTTATCTCTTTATAGAGCAGAATTTTTAACCAATACCTGGTAGACAGATGTGAAAATCAGTTTTCAAGGCTATCAGAATAAGTATGAAAACCTGAGCCTACAGAACTTCTCTTAAATAATATTCCCGTTCTCTAAAGCTAAGAAACAGGAAACTATTCAAAAAGATATTTAAACAATAGAAGATCAATATTAGCTGTGCTCTAGCTAAACAATAGAAAACTGAACAAAGTCAAGGCACTAAAAATTGCTTTGTTCTTTTTAAGCTATAGGAGATTTGTGCTTAGCAATTATGCAATTTATACTGCATAGCAATCTGTTATCCCTGTGCGGTGTAAATGTCAGACTGCCAAGAAGATGCCTGCAGAAAAAAGAAAAAGTACTTTACATCCAAAAAAATGTCGAAGACCTCAAAGGGGCTTTTCCCAGAAGCACTTGTGCTATTTACATCAGTAACTCTTAATTTAAGAATTATGTAACTGGGAAGTGTGTCCATCCCCGATTCAGATTACTTCTTCCATTTGATAACGTAACTTATGGATCAGTATATTATTCCTTCTTGGTTGTTTGGTTTATCTAGTTTTGTTTTGCAAGACAAGAGAGTACTTTATTCAAAATAAAGTAATGAATTAAAGCAATAATCAGAAAAGAAAGGGACAAACCAACCGTTCACTTTCTGTTCTAGTTTTAGCACCATCACCATTGTGTCTCAATTGCTATCTAGAGATAGTAGTCAAAATTGCCTGCAGATCTTCAAGCTCAGTTATGAGCATAATTCAACCTACAACGTTTCTAGATTGGTGAATTGCACCTTGAGAGGTTGTTTGATATTACGCACTCTAGGATTTTTTAGTCATACAGATGGTTGTGGTTATCAACATGGAATTTACTGAAAAATATGTTTTGAATGGTTTTATCATGTCTGTCAAGAAAGAAATGACAGCTGTGATAAAGGATAATAAGCCTGAAAGATGGATAGAGACATACCTTTTATCTCAAAAATCTAAAAAAATCTGCTTATAAAACTAAGAGAGCAACGTTCAGTGGAGAAGAGCTAGACATATTCACTGCAATTAGGTAACAGTAACTGTTTGACAGTTACTCATTCAAATATGTTACAATATAATTGTAAAACACCAGTGATTCATATCTAAAAAGTTCCTAAGATTTTAGGGGACCATGCTAAGAATTTTAATATGCATTTTGGGGATTTCTGTAAGTACTACAGTAGGCCTCTTGAGTGCAAATATGCATATGGTATTCCAGTAATAAAAATATCGTATTCCAAGAAGTAATTAAGGAAAGTTTTAAGTTCTAAAAGCTGCTTGCAGTTTACTGACATAAATAATGACTGATATAGCATTAATTATTTGTTAATTGAAATAAAAAAGTAATAGTTTAGTAGTTTCTGTTAAAAAAAAAAAGAATAAAGACTTTTTTTTTTACTTCAGTCTTTAGATGATATTTCGTCTACATGAACTATAGTTAGAAACTGTGGACAGAACACTGTAAAACTTCTTTTGTCTTCTAAATTAAAACTGCAATTCACTATTGTCTTTGTAGAACGTCTTTAATGCCTATAATAGCTTCTTTACTCTTTGCATACACCTTAACTTTTAGTTCGGAAAGGTCTTATTGCAATTAGAGGTCTCAGAAAAGAATGGCATTTAGAGGATTCCATCCCCTTGGACAGGGAAGAAAAACAGTGAGAAAAAAAAAATCACAAATTTTTGAAATTTCACATTTCTCAATTATCTTCTGGAAAAGAAAATGCAGAGACAGCAATTATGTTTTCCTATCCTTTCATAACTTCATTAAGAACATATAAATCTGATGCAAAAGGAAGAGTAATAAAACCAAATGAAAGGTATCTAGTGTTACCATACTGCCTTGCACTGAAATGTCATAAAACCTTTTATAAAGACAAATTTCCCCTCAAGTGCAGTAATACAGTCAGAGTGGAAAACAAAACGATCTTTATTTTATATACTTCTTACCCTCAGAGGAAAAATACCAAAAGGAGTTCGGATGCTGTTCATAACAGATAAAAAGCTTCCAGAGGGGAAATTTCCTCTTTAGTGCTGGGGCAAGGTAGAATTGGAAAGCAATATGAGGAGTAATGGACAGAACAAAATGAAATCAGATTTTTGAAAAGAATACCTTGATGTTTGGGGTTTTTTTCTAGTTACATTGTGTTATCATTTTATTTCCCAAGCTCTGGCTTTTGCAGGATCCTCCTCTCTCTAGAGCAAGTGAAGTTTTTCTGTGCTTTTGCTCCTGTGCTGATTTTGCAAACTGTTATTGATCAATTTATTAATGCAAAATGCCTCAGGTGTAATCTGCCGAGGTCTTATTTTGTTGTCTTTATCTCCTGTATAATGTTTATGACCCTGGAGTCATTGTAAATTCTGAGACTTCTTTTGAAGACCGTATTAATCATAATTAGAGTGTGTTGCAACAACCCTTGCAATTTAGCTACACTGAGATTCATGATCATTAGGTCACTTCCTGAAAATCAGTCCCATACTGTTTCCACCCTGATTTGACTCCTGAATACTTTTTCTAGATGTGGTTTCTTGTGATCTTTTAGTTGTTGCTCATAGCAATCCGTATCTATTAAAACCCAACTAAATAGAAAACTTATTGTATTACATTATGTTCTTCGTACTCAGAAAGTTACCCCAATTTGCATGACGAATGTTAAAATACAAATTAATTTCAAGATGACCTTATAACTGCTAAACTATTAGTAAGTAACCCATCAGTTTTGGTAAGTGAAGCTTATGACAAGTAACAAAGGGAAACGCCTACTGAGGGCAGTGATGTTTTATTAACCTTTTAAGATCTTTTACCTGAACAACAGTGACATTATAGGCTGAGACATTCAAACAGAGATGTGACAAAGGACCTAGTGGAGAAGCACAACCTTCCTTAAAGATAAAAAGACTGGAGGGACACTCTAAGGAGTCTCAAACTAGGTGTCCTCCCACAGAACAACTGCATTAAATTCCTGTTATCTTGTTTTCCATTGGCATAACTTTCCATAGTAATAGTTGTTGCAGTAGCGACGCTTCTAAACTAAAAGTGTTATAGTATTTACTGATGTTACGTTGACCAAAGCATCAAATGCCAAGTGTCACAGTCCTCTTGTCAGACATTTTACTGAGAGAAAAAAAAATAAAGATATTATTTATTTAGTGTTAATCTTGTCCTTTAGACGACCTAACAGTTATTTTTCATCTGTGAACTAATAATTTATATAAAGGTTACTCAAAACACCAAGTTGTCAAAATCACTGTGGATCCAAAATGACTGGAATTCAAAATTTCATAGTGGTATTACTTAAAGAAGTGTGACTGGTAGTCCAAGTGGGCTAGAAGGTCTAGTGTGTAGTGTTAAACTGGATTAAGTTCAGAGGCAGAAGAAACAAAATAGACAAGGAAGAATCATTTGCATGAGCAATATTTCTCCTCTTTTCTGTTCTCTTTTCTATGTCTGATATCTCATATCTTTTTTTGTATGAACTAACAACTGGAGAATAGTTTCTCATACAGGAAAAAAATTAAAAAAGAAACACATAAACAACCTTCTTTAGATCACTAATTGAGTATTGTGTTTGAGCAATACCTGCCACACCATATCAGAATATCAATGCTGGGAGTGTTTAGGTCAATATCTTGATGTCTACTGTCACATGAAATGCTATGGGATAGCAAAGATATCCAATAACTACTATATATGACAAAGGACATGTTGGAGACCCAATGTTTTCTGGCAAGTCAGTTGGTGGTAAGGCATAATATTCCTTGTCTCCTCAAAAGCCACAAGGAGCCAATGTGTTGGCAATTGAATTTAGCTCTTAATCCTCTGGTGTAAAATTAAAAATTTTCTTATACTTGGATGCCTGACATCATTTTAGACACTGTTAGGTATCTTGTCTGGTCTCTAGCTGTCATTCTGACAGAGCAAAATTGTCCCATAAATCCCTATATTCCAGCCCACTGCAGAGATCTTCAATACTTTATCAAATGGCATTAAATTACTATCTTCAGGCCTAAATTTGAGTGATTCCAGGTGAGCTAGTTATTTCTCTTACCTACTGTGAACTATTACTGTTCTCTAGTCCCACCATCCCTTTTTACTATAACCATTTTACAGGTATAGAGAAGTTTGTTCAATTAAGTATCTAAATTTTATTTTTACATGCAAGATTTATGCAATTTATTACGTTACTATGATTTAAATACACATTATAAATATACAAATAAAAATAATCTATAATTTAAAATAATCTTGAAGCAAAAACTTCATTTAAGCACTTTGGCTCTCAATGCAATATGTCATCAAGCATTGAGACAAGGATAGGACTATGATTCTGTGTTTCTACTGGAACATGAGGTAAGTAAAACATGCTTGTGACTGAACCTGTGGTTTCATACAAGTACCTGAAAAGAAGTATTAAAATAATTTCATTAAAAGGACTGTGAGTATTATCTTGCATTCCTTAACCAAAAGTCAAAGTTACAGGGAACATCATTCACTTAGGATCTACATCTGTGACACATCTGTTGAAAGAAAATTCCAAGCACTGAACAGAATACAAGTCTGTTTTCCATGCTCCCTCCCTTCTTCCTTCCCTCCTTCCTTCTTCTCACTTCTTTTCCTTCCTTCCTTCCTTCCTTCCTTCCTTCCTTCCTTCCTTCCTTCCTTCCTTCCTTCCTATTTCTTTCTTCCTCTCTCTTTCTCTCGTTCTCTCTGTCTCATTTTAAACATTTCTTTCTCTCTGATTCATTTTAAACATTTACTTTAGGATGGAAATCTAAAATGCTGAGAGATCTATTCTACTGATGTGAGGTACTTCCTGTTGTGTTGCTTGTTGTTTGGATATAAACCATAGTAAATTTTAGACTTTTATCAGCTTCTAGCTGTCTTTTCTGTTTTAGTATCTTGAAACTAGTCCTTTCTTAGCTACATTTTCAGATTTCTCTCTTTGAGTCCAGTTTGTAATGTTTTATGGATGGAATAGTAATTGTAAGAGCACACTCTTTTGTGGAGTACATGCATACTTTTTAAGCTTCATTTGTATAGTACCACACTACATACAAGAAAATATTTTATAGCTTTATCTTAATGTGAATGGATCATAAAACAACATTAAAAGAAAAAAACAAAACAAAACCCAAACAAACAAACAAAAGAACTGTCCAAAAACCCAAAAACTTAAAAAATCAGAAAATTATCTTTATTTTATGTGTAGTATAAAGTAGAAAAAATGACTTCTTTTTCTGAATTTTTTTTATAATTGTTATATAGTTATCTGTTCCTTGTTACCTAAAGTTTTCTTGAAGACACATATCACAAAACAGATAAGAGGTTGGGATAAACAGAGGGGAAGAACATATATGTACTTACAATTATATTCTAAGCCAAAATCAAAACTTAGGTTTTTAGAAGAAACTTATCAGAGAGAGAAAGGTAAACAACAACAAATAGGAGGCATGATTCTAAAATGAGACCTTTAATTTAAAACCTTTTATAATATTTTCTGGATAATCTGTAAGATGACCCTCAAGAGGAGCCTCAATTATTTGCCCTCATATACGAGTTTTCTAGGAACAAGCGTGTATATAATTTCTTTAGTCACTCTGTGATTATAGTGGTGACATTGATAAAGTATGTCCTTGGCAGACAACGGTGATGATCAAGGTGCTTTTTTTCTTGACAATTTATCATATTACAACCCTCTCTGGAAATGACAAGTTATTGTTTTTTGGTTTCCTAAACCCAGTACTGTTCAATGCAAACATTAGCTTTTTTCAGTAAATCGTTTCTTTATACTATTGATTGCTATTTTTCAACCAACATTCATTATAACTGTACCATTGTTTTTCCACTAAACGGTCATATGTTGCCCATTTATTTTACTGTAGTATACAGAAATAGCATGTAGTATATGGCATATAAAAATGACTTATAGTGTGCACCCAAGAAAAATTCAAAGGACCTCATTCTTTACGTATTTTCCTTCCCCAGACAAATGAGAACTCAAGCTATCATATTAAATAAATAGAAATTAGATAATGCTTAAAATAATTATAAGGCAAAATAATTCTCAGAATCAAGACAGCCCTCATGCATACAGTTAGAGGAATTCTGCTTGTTTCTTCTGTACCCAAAAGAGTTCACTATACAATATGATAAAATAAATAGGCATTTAGCATGCAATGTGAAGCAATATAGAACAGCTATTAATAAATAAACTACAGATTTAGCATCTTTGTCAATAAGTTCAATATTCAGGGGTCTTAGAGTTTATATATTTTACTTTGCTAAGGTACAAGATTAACATTCATAAGCATAACTTGATATGTTCAAGTTACTGAACTATTTTATTTTTTATGCTTTTTCAGAGACAACTTTCAGTCTATTATACATGGCGTTACAAAAGATATAAAAGTTTTATAATGGCAAATAAATTTAATTTGAATAATGCATAATACAGTATTTCATCTGAACTGAAGTGATTTCTCCTTAACTATGAAAAAGCCATGGTTTTCCACATTTTTTACCTTGACAATTGGTCTTAACTGTTTGTCTATTCAGTTAGACCTTTACCTTAGTGTAGCATAAAGAGTGGTTGAGAACTGTTAGATTCACATTTGTTATATCATGGTCACGAATGCTTCATAAACAACTTGTTCCAAACCTCAGGAGCTTTTTCAATAATTTATATTTCTTTTTCTCTGAAGAAATTTCTATAACAAGGAACATATTGTCTCCTTGAGTCTTTTCAGAGCATCTCCATTTACTGAACATTTTTATGGACAAGTGCTTTGTGTCAGCTCATAAAATACTTGAAAAAGAAAATATTCTTTCTCTTATTATACCTGCTTAGAACCAATCTCTCTCCAACCAAAACCAAACAAAAATGAAAGCAGACAAGCAAACAAACAGACACAGAAGCCCCAAAGATATCTTATAATATTTTGGGGTGATTTGTATTAATCTTCTACTTAAAGAGGTTTATGACTGATTTAGTACAGTTTCTTGGGACTTCAGGGACTGTCTCATTAGCTTAAAAAAATGTGGGTGATTTTTATATTTTGAAACTTTTAACAAGTTTTTTTACACTAATAACTAAAAGTCATAAGGAATAGTAATGTAGACCACCAATCCCCAGGGAAAAAAAACTCTTGCAGAAGTCCATAATCTCATTCATTGTCTCATTCAAATAGGTTTTATCTATTTTGAGGTAAAACTCTCCTTCAGCTAGGGTCCCTAAAAAGAATCTTTTAGACAATTAATTTCCTCTGTTAGATCTTTATGTAAATGCAATAGCATCAAACACAGAAGTACTTGAAGAGGGGTTAATTTCTCTCTACATGACCGATAATTTCCTATGCATGGGAAAGTTTATAGGACTTGGCCTTTATTTGATAATACATTGTACTGGAGTAAAAATTGTCATTAGTTTTACCTATTTAGTCTTAATACTTCTAACAATTCATCAATTTATTGCTTATTTCTCTGTGACATATAGTTTTACTGGGCAATTATTATTCTAATTATTCTTATAATCTTTACTGGGTTTACCATACAGTTATTCAGAATGTTACTGAACTTCATAGAATCATAGAATGGTTTAGGTTGGAAGGGACCTCAAAGATCATCTAGTTCCAATCCTCCTTGCCATGGGCAGGGACACCTCCCACTAGAGCAGCTTGCTCAAAGCCCCATCCAGCCTGATGGGGCATCCCAGGGATGGGGCATCCATAACTTCTCTGGGCAACCTGTTCCAGTGCCTCACCACCCTCATAGTGAATGTTTTTTTCCTGATATCTAATCAGATCAGATAATAAGATGTTTCATTCAGAAACATCTTTTGGACTTTCTCAGGTCTGTCAGTCTCCTCATTGCATGATGAAGCCAAAATGTGGAGGCAGCATTACAGATGTGACTTCACCAGTGCTGAGTAGAAGTGACTTATCAGTTCTGTCAATCTGTTTGCATATTCTTGCTAGTTCAGCCCAGCATGCAGTTAGCCTTTATTGCCACAAGGCCATCCTGCTGACTAAACTTTAAATTGTCATTCATTAGGACCCTCAGTTCCTTTTCTGCAAAGCTGTCACTAGTCAGTCTGTTACCAACTTGAACTGATGCCAGGGGATGGATGCTCTGTCTGAGGAGCAAGATTTGAGATTTGTCTTTGCTGAACTTCACAAGATTTCTGTTCAGCCATTCCTCCAGCTTTTTCAGGCACTATTCAGCACACCAGCCATTCTCCCCAGTTTGGCTTTGTTCACCGATACAATGATGAAGCATTTTGTCACATATTCCATACTGTTGATGACACATTAAACAGTGTCAGTTCTAGTACTGACCCAAGCATGACATTCATAACTCACCACTAGTTAGACTTCAAAGCCTTGATCTCTGCCCTTTAAATTCAGTGGTTAAAGAGTAGTCCTGTGAGTTTTTCATTCACTTTGTAGTCCATTCATCTAATTCATATTTCTTCAATTTTACTACCAGGTTACTGTGTCAAAAGCCTTACTAAAGTCAAGGTAGATGATACACACTACTCTCCTTAGCCAGTCATTTTGTCATAGAAAGAAATCAGGATTATCTAGCAGAATTTTCCATTGCTGGCTATTCCCAGTTACCTTGTCCTTCATATCTTCCGTAAGGGCTTACCTCATAATTTTCCCTGTGACTGGGAAGAGGCTGAATTGTCTGTTAGGTTAGGTGGTTTAAAAACGTGAAGAGAAATCTCCCAGTAGATAAAATTGCAGACTTTACTCCTGACATAGGTAGAATTATCAGGCTCTACAAGGTGGTCATCACAGAAAACCAGGAGATTTAAAGCAATAATTTTACAGTGGTATAAATGGTGACATTTATACATTTAACATTCATCTGGCATGAAAGAAAATGTCAGTCTCCATAACCCACTGCCTCCAGTACCCCTCCTCAAAACAATATGAGGAACACCCTTGAAAGTACAATTAGGATAGTGAACAGGGAATCAAAGATCAACAAGAAATAGGTAGCATTCCATCTAAAGAATCACAGATTGCATTTGACATTTAGCATTTGACACAGGCCTTAATATTGACATTGAGGGGAACTCTGACAACATGTACTCATTTCAGATGTAACACAGACATTCAGGTACAATTCCATTTTCTCTTTATCTCTTTTTAGCATCTTACTCCTCTCTATAGCATGGGAACCTGACCTGTCCTTCTTAGAAGACAAAACCCACAGGAATCAGGATGTAGAAGTATGCCTGAATAGCTGCAGAAGACGAAAGAACACCTTCCTTGCTTCTTTAACTGTGATAATCTCCCAAAAGAGTTGGAAGCACAACTGGAGATCATGTTTCAGATATCTTACTATCAATAAATGTAAGCTGTTACTATGTTTTTTGTTCTGAGAAGTATGTTTTTATGTTCTTATGAAGGTGTTGTAGGATTTTTACAGTGCCAGCTTGCACAATATTTTTAGAGTCTATGGATAGAATAGCAATGATACTGGATCTACCTTCATGCCTCAGAAAGTAAACAGCTGCAGATGTTGATGTAGTTCATATCACTTCAAGTCATCTGTTCTTTAAGAAGTTCTCTTCAAATCCAATGCATTTAAAGATCCTTATTCAAATTTTGGGAAGCAATCTTTATGGTGAGTTGCAATACATTTCTAAAAGATGCAAAACCATGGCCTGCTTGTCATATAAACAAAAATGTAGGTCACTTTATATCATAGAATTCAACTTTTGTTGGTGCAACAATCAAACAACATTAAAAATAGTTGTAACTATCAGATATGGCTTTTCTTTCTATGTTCTCTTGCTAATATTTCTTTACACATCTTGTTTTCAAATGTGAGTGAATTGTCACTTTTTTTTGAAAAAAATAAATAGAAATTTCTGATCATTATGTCATTGAAAACATTAAATTAAATCTACTGATTTAAATAGACTTTTGAAATGTCATCTTTTAAGTCAGCATAGTGGCATTATGATATTTATAATAGTGTAAAAACTATTAATGTTATCTTATGTTGTTTTAGAAATACCTCTGACTGGCTTTTCTATAATGTGTTTTCTCAACTGCTTTAAATTTTAAAATTAACTCAACAGTGTAACAATAGATAGATTGATTGATTTATTTCTACTTTACCCACAGCTACAGAATTGTATAGACTTTGTTTTGTAAAGGTAATTTATACACCTCTATTTTCTTTCCTAGGGATTTCATAAATTGTGTGTCTTAGGGTACTGCAGTCATAGAATCATTGAATTGTCCAGGTTGGAAGGGACCTTTAAAAACATCTAGTCCAACCATCAACATAACTCTGATTAAAAAAAAAACATCACTAAACCATGTCACTAAGCACTATGTCAACCCATCTTTTAAATACCTCCAGGGATGATGATTCAACCACTTCCCTGGGCAGCCCATTCCAATGCTTAATAACCCTTCCAGTGTAAAAATCTTTCCTAATATCCAATCTGAACCTCTCCTGGCACAACTTGAGGCCTTTTCCTCTTGTCCTATCACCTGTGACTTGGGAGAAGAGACTGACCCCAGCCTCTCTACAACCTCATTTCAGGTAGTTGTAGAGAGCAATAAGCCTCCTTTTCTCCAGGTCTCTCTCAGCCTCTTCTCATAAGGCTTGCTCTCCAGATCCCTCACCAACTTCGTTGCCCTTCTCTGGACCCACTCCAGAACCTCAATGTCTTTTTTGTGGTAAGGGGCCTAAAACTGGACGTGGTACTCGAGGAGGGCCCTCACCAGTGCCAAGAACAGGGGGACGATCACCTCTCGAGTCCTACTCACCATGCTGTTCCTGATACAGGCCAAGATACTGTTGGTCTTCTTGAACACCTGGGCACGCTGTTCTAGTCCAACCATCAACATAACTCTGATTAAAAAAAAAACATCACTAAACCATGTCACTAAGCACTATGTCAACCCATCTTTTAAATACCTCCAGGGATGATGATTCAACCACTTCCCTGGGCAGCCCATTCCAATGCTTAATAACCCTTCCAGTGTAAAAATCTTTCCTAATATCCAATCTGAACCTCTCCTGGCACAACTTGAGGCCTTTTCCTCTTGTCCTATCACCTGTGACTTGGGAGAAGAGACTGACCCCAGCCTCTCTACAACCTCATTTCAGGTAGTTGTAGAGAGCAATAAGCCTCCTTTTCTCCAGGTCTCTCTCAGCCTCTTCTCATAAGGCTTGCTCTCCAGATCCCTCACCAACTTCGTTGCCCTTCTCTGGACCCACTCCAGAACCTCAATGTCTTTTTTGTGGTAAGGGGCCTAAAACTGGACGTGGTACTCGAGGAGGGCCCTCACCAGTGCCAAGAACAGGGGGACGATCACCTCTCGAGTCCTACTCACCATGCTGTTCCTGATACAGGCCAAGATACTGTTGGTCTTCTTGAACACCTGGGCACGCTGTTGGCTCATGTTCAGCCTGCTGTCCACCAACACCCCCAGGTCCTTTTCTGCTGGGAGCTCTCCAGCCACTCTTCCCCAGGCCTGTAGCGCAGCATGGGGTTGTTGTGACCCAAGTGCAGGACCCGGCTCTTGGCCTTGTTGAACCCCAGCCAATTAACCTCAGCCCATAAATCCAGCCTATCCAGATCCCTCTGCAAGCCTTTCTATTCTCCAGCAGAGGATGATCTAACTTGGTGTCGTTTGCAAATTTACTGAGGCTGCACTCGATCCCCTTGTCCAGATCATTGATGTCCACAAAGCAACCCAATCAAATGTTCAGATTGCCTGTCTCTCTTCAGAATGGTGGTACTATGAAATCACATAGGTTTGACCAATCTCCACCTACAATTTGCTTAGATCTGTTGAAAACTTCTGGTAGGATTTCCTAAATACAGTCAGATTGGAATTAATGGTGCACTTACAAGAGTTATATTTCAAAGACTTTTTTAGGATTGCAACAGGCCAAATGTTCTTCTATCTGGAATAAATCTTCAGTCAACTGTTGCTGTTTCCTTTCCTCTGTGCTGTGTGTGCTCTTGGCTGAGTGGGAGCTGTGAGTTCTCTTTGGCTGTATCCGTAAAGAGTTTGCCTTGGCATGTGTGAAACTGCCAGATTTTAGATTCATGCCAAGCATGCCCACAATTTTTCAAGCCTGCATATTTGGTTCTGCTATGAGGACCCTTGGTAAGGGCTGAAAATGAGGAGCTAGAGAAAGGAAAGGAACACCATCTTCAAGTGCTTTTGCTACTATTGAAGAGCGTGGGGGGGGGTTTCTATTCTATCCAAGAGATACTATTAGGTATAAAAGAATGCTAAAATATAGAACCTTGTCCTTTTTAATTTGTCCCTATTAGGTTTTAGTCCAAGGTGGTTTTGGGTTTTGATGTTGGGATTTTTTTTGTTTCTTGGGTTTTTTTCTCTTTGTTGGAGAATATTAGTACAAATTTGTGAATGGACTTAATATTTCTTCAGAGAACATTTCCTCAACCTGAGAAAAAAATGGACACCTACTATGTGTGAATACTTTCACCTTTCACATGTATTCCTCTAGCAAGTTACTTGGAAACTCTCCTATTGCATACTAAAATCCAGTATAATAATTTCTACTGTACTTCCACTTTAATACAATCATGATGGATTTTTTCCTAAAAAATACTCCTGTAGTGCAACAATGACAGCGGTGTCAAAGATCCAGTCAAATTCTTTTGTTGTCCATTAGGTCCTTATATTGAAACACTTCCTGCCTGTAATTTGCCCTTTTTTTGGTTTTATTTTGTTTTGTTTTTTTCTGAAAATAAGCTCTGAGATCAATCTGTCAGTGCTTGAATCTATCACAGTATGATTGAGGTTTTCTTTCTCTTTACTTCCTTTTACTGCCATGCCCAAAACACAGAAGTTTGGAACTTTTTTTGACCTGAATATAAATAACAAAGATCACTGACCTGCAGTCTGCTCTTCCCTCTTTATCAACATTTAATGGAAAAGGGGGGGAGGAAAAGGGAAAATGCATGCTGTTAGCTATTACCTTTACAAATGACTTGCTAGCCTTTTATTTGTCTTCTTATGCTTCAAACACTCAAAGGACATTTTCAGAATTTCACTAGATGCAGGTTCAATCCTGAGATGACTTGACAAGCTGTATCTTCCTTAAGAGATTTTGACATGGTATTAAGCCATAGTTACAAGCCAATACTTGAATGTGGAGCCCTGGGGAAATCTTTCAAAAGTGGAACACAACATTTACAGCAGGAGGCAGGTGTCTGCACCACTGAAGCAAACAACAATATGATATATTTAGTATCGAAAATGGAAGCAAAACTACTGCCTCTTTACCACTGGGGACAATGGAAGAGGTTGAATGAGAAAAAAAGCATTATTTTCAGCCCTGGAGAATTTTAATTTACTGACAGAATGAAATATAGTCTCATCACGGCAGGTGCAGCAAGTGCCAGGTGCTGTTCACAATATTGTCTTTGAATTTATGTGTTTTCGAAACATTGAGAGGATGTGAAGCAGCTGCACTGGCCATGTGGAGAGAAAGCAAAGAGCTTTTAATTAGCAATAAGAGGGCTGTTAATTTCTTTTAGGAGCCGTCTTTGCTTTGCACTCATACCAGAATCTCAGCAGGAGCTCTGTGCAGCCCCAAACACACAAAGAAAATCAAGTAAGCCATGTGTTATAGCAGATTTAAAGCAGAAGTGAAATAAGGGTCTGGCTTTCAGCTAAAGAAACTCTTGGCAGTTTTGATTCTGAGAAATGAGATTCACAGATGAGGGACTGCATAAAGATTTAAAAATCTCAGTCAAATTTCTAACCCAAGTGGTGTACAACATAACACTCAGAGATCACAGTACAAAAAATGTATCCATTCTGCAATGGGGTTCCTGCTGAAATGTAATACAGTAGCTGTTTGGGCTGAACTAAATGATGGAGACCAAACACTGAGGTAAATCAGAGCCTGAGAAATCTTACATGAGATAACATTAGAGATACTAAACCATTGGCACAACTACCAGCTTTGGCTTGGACAAAGAATTTAATATTTTTGAAGTCTGGTACCAAGTACTGCCAAGGTCCAGTCTCTCTCCAAGTCGGCATACAGATGACTTTCCATTAGAAAAAGCCAGAAGAAAGTGTAACTCGTATTGGTTTTGATTCTGTCAACCTCAAAAAGACAAAAGATGTACTTTTTCCAATGTATCATTTACTTCATTGTTAAAGGCTTAAAAATGTTATATTCAGCACTTCAGAGCCACCAGTGACTTACTTGGCTTTCATTTAGAGAGTTCCTCAACCAAGTCTGAATCATTCTATGATTCTGTGATTTGAAATCTGAGGAGATATTCCTCCTCTTACTGAGATAAATGTTAACATTGTGCAATATGTTATTGGATGACAGGGAACATGAGTTATGAATGTGTAAAAAGTCTGATTTAAAAATAATTTCCAGATATTTTAGTAAGTTTGCTGGTTTGTAAATGCAGTTATGCTCAATAGATTCTTTTTGATAACCAAGGAAATACAGAAGAGCACTTAACGGTATATAGGAAGGTATCTGTTCAATATTATTTCAGGTTCCTGTTCTTAAATGAGATTTATTTATGTGTTTACATTTATGCTGTATTAAAGATTATTGCAGTGCAGAAAGTTAAACATGTTCATGAATCTTTACAGAGTAGGGAATTAAATATTAAATTAATGCAAATAAGAATGGTATATTAGGTCAAGACTGCATCTTTTAATTTAATCTTTCATTATGTAGCAGCAATTAGCATACTCAATTTATGGTGACACAAAAAATTAAATGGAGAACAACTGATAATGTATCATATCCCCATGGATAGCCTTCCAAGATATGACAGGAGTCTAATAAATGACTTTGTCAAGTCAAATGTCCATCTATCTTTACATTCTTAGTTAGCATATAGTAGTAATACGATATTTAAATTTAGTCTATTTTTGCAATATCTGAAAATAATAAGCAATTTCATGTATTAATTTTACAACTGTAGCAAAGACATATAAGGATAAATAAATCAGGGTTAATTAGCCTACCTTCTGATGCATTGCAAAAACTGTGAGGTTTATCATTAGTCAAGTTGAACAGAATCATACATTAGCCACTAAATACTTTTGTATTGTCATGCAACAGTATACAAAATATTATATTTATAAACAGAAAGAAGGAATTATGTTTAACTATCCCAATGTACTGGGTTTCGTAAGTAGGATAGAGATATGCTGATCTAAGATGTGGCTATGTTCAGGATGTTGTTCTTGGTGTAGAATGAATTCCTATCATCTCTAGTAGAAACCATAGAGACATTCAGGAGAACCTACTTTGTTTATGCTACTGTGTAACTTACAGGTTGTAAAGATGCTTTATTCATTTGCTGTCAGATGTTTTTATTCTGTGGATTTATACCACAAATACAGTGTCATATTCACACTGAAGAGAGGAGATCCTTCTGAAAATTGAAAACAGAGAGAGGATTTATGCACCTACCTACTGGGATAGAAGACTGTGAACATGAGCACTGATAGGAAACACACTGCAAAACCTGAATTGATATGATCCTCTTTAATTTCAGACAACAATGCTGATATAAAGCACAGACCTGAACAAAAGTAGAGCTATAACATAGGTTCCTTATTCAGAAAGATATTCTCATTACTATGAAGAAAGTAGGACAGACAAAAGCAGATGTTATTGTGAAACCAATATCTTCATCATTGTATGGTTATTCATAACAACTGCTTTGTTAAACCAAACCTGCTAAATCAGTATTTTTTCAAATATGCTTTTTATTATTCTGATATTTCAATTTCATGGGTAAGGAAGGTAAACTGATGATGACATTGATACTTTATTGCTGACCTGTATCATTCAGCTTTGCAACTTCTGTGACATCCTGGAAGACAAAATTTTGAGACTGTCTCCTTTGGACTTCAAGACACAAAAAAAATCAGTATCATATTTGATTTTTGTTTTAGCTGCTGAATTAATATAACTGTATACAATGGGAACTATAGCGCGATAACTCATGTGAACTCTGTGTCACATTTAGAACAACTACTTCAGTTAATAAACCCCAAGAAAAATGGGAATTCACCACATAACCATGATCAGGCAAGACTACATGCACAAATTACTGTTTAAGCTTTGAAACAAATTCAAGCTATTGTACTGTACTTTGATAATATTCTGATTATTAATGATTTTTTTAATTTTAAAATTTATTAATTTCCACTACAGCTTTCTGTCACTAAAAATCCTCTCTTTTCCTTTTGACAAGATCCACAGAAATGGACTTAACATGTGGGGACCTTCAAGAATGTCAAAGTATTGCTGACGCAAATTCCCATGATTGTCAGTTATAATCTATGGAAGCCATCACTGATCACTGTGTTGTATTAATATAAACATACTCACCCATCCATGCTAAGACAATATGAGAATGAATCATCTATCATTTTCTAGTCTTAGATTTTAATAGTATTTGAACAAAGTTATGCATAAAAATGCTTTCCATTGGTACTGGAATCAGTGTTTTCTATATTTTACTTTTATCTATATTTTTTTTTTAAATGCCTGAAAACAATCCAATCATTTATTCATATCCCAATACATATAGAAGTGGAAGGTTATGCTTAGTGTTTATTACATACTTGTTTAGAAACCAGTGAAATCCATTCTCAGTAAGAACATACTGATTCAAAACTGTTTTTCTATGTCATACACCATTCGGTTCCACTGCTGGCTGAATTCTTTGTGTTAACATCCTTCTTTGACTCGCTGCTTCACGTTGATCTTACTAAATGAATTACTGTCAGAGTTTAACATCTGCATGTATTTTCATTATGTGGTCATGTGATCATAATTTATCTTCTTATAACTAGTGTCTGTTATTGGGAAATCACATTGTGACTACCAAAGAAAGTCACATCTTTACTTCACTAGGTGAAGCACATCCAGTTTGCAAGTATACTATTTTATTTTTTATGCTTTTTCAGAGACAACTTTCAGTCTATTATACATGGCGTTACAAAAGATATAAAAGTTTTATAATGGCAAATAAATTTAATTTGAATAATGCATAATACAGTATTTCATCTGAACTGAAGTGATTTCTCCTTAACTATGAAAAAGCCATGGTTTTCCACATTTTTTACCTTGACAATTGGTCTTAACTGTTTGTCTATTCAGTTAGACCTTTACCTTAGTGTAGCATAAAGAGTGGTTGAGAACTGTTAGATTCACATTTGTTATATCATGGTCACGAATGCTTCATAAACAACTTGTTCCAAACCTCAGGAGCTTTTTCAATAATTTATATTTCTTTTTCTCTGAAGAAATTTCTATAACAAGGAACATATTGTCTCCTTGAGTCTTTTCAGAGCATCTCCATTTACTGAACATTTTTATGGACAAGTGCTTTGTGTCAGCTCATAAAATACTTGAAAAAGAAAATATTCTTTCTCTTATTATACCTGCTTAGAACCAATCTCTCTCCAACCAAAACCAAACAAAAATGAAAGCAGACAAGCAAACAAACAGACACAGAAGCCCCAAAGATATCTTATAATATTTTGGGGTGATTTGTATTAATCTTCTACTTAAAGAGGTTTATGACTGATTTAGTACAGTTTCTTGGGACTTCAGGGACTGTCTCATTAGCTTAAAAAAATGTGGGTGATTTTTATATTTTGAAACTTTTAACAAGTTTTTTTACACTAATAACTAAAAGTCATAAGGAATAGTAATGTAGACCACCAATCCCCAGGGAAAAAAAACTCTTGCAGAAGTCCATAATCTCATTCATTGTCTCATTCAAATAGGTTTTATCTATTTTGAGGTAAAACTCTCCTTCAGCTAGGGTCCCTAAAAAGAATCTTTTAGACAATTAATTTCCTCTGTTAGATCTTTATGTAAATGCAATAGCATCAAACACAGAAGTACTTGAAGAGGGGTTAATTTCTCTCTACATGACCGATAATTTCCTATGCATGGGAAAGTTTATAGGACTTGGCCTTTATTTGATAATACATTGTACTGGAGTAAAAATTGTCATTAGTTTTACCTATTTAGTCTTAATACTTCTAACAATTCATCAATTTATTGCTTATTTCTCTGTGACATATAGTTTTACTGGGCAATTATTATTCTAATTATTCTTATAATCTTTACTGGGTTTACCATACAGTTATTCAGAATGTTACTGAACTTCATAGAATCATAGAATGGTTTAGGTTGGAAGGGACCTCAAAGATCATCTAGTTCCAATCCTCCTTGCCATGGGCAGGGACACCTCCCACTAGAGCAGCTTGCTCAAAGCCCCATCCAGCCTGATGGGGCATCCCAGGGATGGGGCATCCATAACTTCTCTGGGCAACCTGTTCCAGTGCCTCACCACCCTCATAGTGAATGTTTTTTTCCTGATATCTAATCAGATCAGATAATAAGATGTTTCATTCAGAAACATCTTTTGGACTTTCTCAGGTCTGTCAGTCTCCTCATTGCATGATGAAGCCAAAATGTGGAGGCAGCATTACAGATGTGACTTCACCAGTGCTGAGTAGAAGTGACTTATCAGTTCTGTCAATCTGTTTGCATATTCTTGCTAGTTCAGCCCAGCATGCAGTTAGCCTTTATTGCCACAAGGCCATCCTGCTGACTAAACTTTAAATTGTCATTCATTAGGACCCTCAGTTCCTTTTCTGCAAAGCTGTCACTAGTCAGTCTGTTACCAACTTGAACTGATGCCAGGGGATGGATGCTCTGTCTGAGGAGCAAGATTTGAGATTTGTCTTTGCTGAACTTCACAAGATTTCTGTCATTCAGCCATTCCTCCAGCTTTTTCAGGCACTATTCAGCACACCAGCCATTCTCCCCAGTTTGGCTTTGTTCACCGATACAATGATGAAGCATTTTGTCACATATTCCATACTGTTGATGACACATTAAACAGTGTCAGTTCTAGTACTGACCCAAGCATGACATTCATAACTCACCACTAGTTAGACTTCAAAGCCTTGATCTCTGCCCTTTAAATTCAGTGGTTAAAGAGTAGTCCTGTGAGTTTTTCATTCACTTTGTAGTCCATTCATCTAATTCATATTTCTTCAATTTTACTACCAGGTTACTGTGTCAAAAGCCTTACTAAAGTCAAGGTAGATGATACACACTACTCTCCTTAGCCAGTCATTTTGTCATAGAAAGAAATCAGGATTATCTAGCAGAATTTTCCATTGCTGGCTATTCCCAGTTACCTTGTCCTTCATATCTTCCGTAAGGGCTTACCTCATAATTTTCCCTGTGACTGGGAAGAGGCTGAATTGTCTGTTAGGTTAGGTGGTTTAAAAACGTGAAGAGAAATCTCCCAGTAGATAAAATTGCAGACTTTACTCCTGACATAGGTAGAATTATCAGGCTCTACAAGGTGGTCATCACAGAAAACCAGGAGATTTAAAGCAATAATTTTACAGTGGTATAAATGGTGACATTTATACATTTAACATTCATCTGGCATGAAAGAAAATGTCAGTCTCCATAACCCACTGCCTCCAGTACCCCTCCTCAAAACAATATGAGGAACACCCTTGAAAGTACAATTAGGATAGTGAACAGGGAATCAAAGATCAACAAGAAATAGGTAGCATTCCATCTAAAGAATCACAGATTGCATTTGACATTTAGCATTTGACACAGGCCTTAATATTGACATTGAGGGGAACTCTGACAACATGTACTCATTTCAGATGTAACACAGACATTCAGGTACAATTCCATTTTCTCTTTATCTCTTTTTAGCATCTTACTCCTCTCTATAGCATGGGAACCTGACCTGTCCTTCTTAGAAGACAAAACCCACAGGAATCAGGATGTAGAAGTATGCCTGAATAGCTGCAGAAGACGAAAGAACACCTTCCTTGCTTCTTTAACTGTGATAATCTCCCAAAAGAGTTGGAAGCACAACTGGAGATCATGTTTCAGATATCTTACTATCAATAAATGTAAGCTGTTACTATGTTTTTTGTTCTGAGAAGTATGTTTTTATGTTCTTATGAAGGTGTTGTAGGATTTTTACAGTGCCAGCTTGCACAATATTTTTAGAGTCTATGGATAGAATAGCAATGATACTGGATCTACCTTCATGCCTCAGAAAGTAAACAGCTGCAGATGTTGATGTAGTTCATATCACTTCAAGTCATCTGTTCTTTAAGAAGTTCTCTTAAAATCCAATGCATTTAAAGATCCTTATTCAAATTTTGGGAAGCAATCTTTATGGTGAGTTGCAATACATTTCTAAAAGATGCAAAACCATGGCCTGCTTGTCATATAAACAAAAATGTAGGTCACTTTATATCATAGAATTCAACTTTTGTTGGTGCAACAATCAAACAACATTAAAAATAGTTGTAACTATCAGATATGGCTTTTCTTTCTATGTTCTCTTGCTAATATTTCTTTACACATCTTGTTTTCAAATGTGAGTGAATTGTCACTTTTTTTTGAAAAAAATAAATAGAAATTTCTGATCATTATGTCATTGAAAACATTAAATTAAATCTACTGATTTAAATAGACTTTTGAAATGTCATCTTTTAAGTCAGCATAATGGCATTATGATATTTATAATAGTGTAAAAACTATTAATGTTATCTTATGTTGTTTTAGAAATACCTCTGACTGGCTTTTCTATAATGTGTTTTCTCAACTGCTTTAAATTTTAAAATTAACTCAACAGTGTAACAATAGATAGATTGATTGATTTATTTCTACTTTACCCACAGCTACAGAATTGTATAGACTTTGTTTTGTAAAGGTAATTTATACACCTCTATTTTCTTTCCTAGGGATTTCATAAATTGTGTGTCTTAGGGTACTGCAGTCATAGAATCATTGAATTGTCCAGGTTGGAAGGGACCTTTAAAAACATCTAGTCCAACCATCAACATAACTCTGATTAAAAAAAAAACATCACTAAACCATGTCACTAAGCACTATGTCAACCCATCTTTTAAATACCTCCAGGGATGATGATTCAACCACTTCCCTGGGCAGCCCATTCCAATGCTTAATAACCCTTCCAGTGTAAAAATCTTTCCTAATATCCAATCTGAACCTCTCCTGGCACAACTTGAGGCCTTTTCCTCTTGTCCTATCACCTGTGACTTGGGAGAAGAGACTGACCCCAGCCTCTCTACAACCTCATTTCAGGTAGTTGTAGAGAGCAATAAGCCTCCTTTTCTCCAGGTCTCTCTCAGCCTCTTCTCATAAGGCTTGCTCTCCAGATCCCTCACCAACTTCGTTGCCCTTCTCTGGACCCACTCCAGAACCTCAATGTCTTTTTTGTGGTAAGGGGCCTAAAACTGGACGTGGTACTCGAGGAGGGCCCTCACCAGTGCCAAGAACAGGGGGACGATCACCTCTCGAGTCCTACTCACCATGCTGTTCCTGATACAGGCCAAGATACTGTTGGTCTTCTTGAACACCTGGGCACGCTGTTGGCTCATGTTCAGCCTGCTGTCCACCAACACCCCCAGGTCCTTTTCTGCTGGGAGCTCTCCAGCCACTCTTCCCCAGGCCTGTAGCGCAGCATGGGGTTGTTGTGACCCAAGTGCAGGACCCGGCTCTTGGCCTTGTTGAACCCCAGCCAATTAACCTCAGCCCATAAATCCAGCCTATCCAGATCCCTCTGCAAGCCTTTCTATTCTCCAGCAGAGGATGATCTAACTTGGTGTCGTTTGCAAATTTACTGAGGCTGCACTCGATCCCCTTGTCCAGATCATTGATGTCCACAAAGCAACCCAATCAAATGTTCAGATTGCCTGTCTCTCTTCAGAATGGTGGTACTATGAAATCACATAGGTTTGACCAATCTCCACCTACAATTTGCTTAGATCTGTTGAAAACTTCTGGTAGGATTTCCTAAATACAGTCAGATTGGAATTAATGGTGCACTTACAAGAGTTATATTTCAAAGACTTTTTTAGGATTGCAACAGGCCAAATGTTCTTCTATCTGGAATAAATCTTCAGTCAACTGTTGCTGTTTCCTTTCCTCTGTGCTGTGTGTGCTCTTGGCTGAGTGGGAGCTGTGAGTTCTCTTTGGCTGTATCCGTAAAGAGTTTGCCTTGGCATGTGTGAAACTGCCAGATTTTAGATTCATGCCAAGCATGCCCACAATTTTTCAAGCCTGCATATTTGGTTCTGCTATGAGGACCCTTGGTAAGGGCTGAAAATGAGGAGCTAGAGAAAGGAAAGGAACACCATCTTCAAGTGCTTTTGCTACTATTGAAGAGCGTGGGGGGGGGTTTCTATTCTATCCAAGAGATACTATTAGGTATAAAAGAATGCTAAAATATAGAACCTTGTCCTTTTTAATTTGTCCCTATTAGGTTTTAGTCCAAGGTGGTTTTGGGTTTTGATGTTGGGATTTTTTTTGTTTCTTGGGTTTTTTTCTCTTTGTTGGAGAATATTAGTACAAATTTGTGAATGGACTTAATATTTCTTCAGAGAACATTTCCTCAACCTGAGAAAAAAATGGACACCTACTATGTGTGAATACTTTCACCTTTCACATGTATTCCTCTAGCAAGTTACTTGGAAACTCTCCTATTGCATACTAAAATCCAGTATAATAATTTCTACTGTACTTCCACTTTAATACAATCATGATGGATTTTTTCCTAAAAAATACTCCTGTAGTGCAACAATGACAGCGGTGTCAAAGATCCAGTCAAATTCTTTTGTTGTCCATTAGGTCCTTATATTGAAACACTTCCTGCCTGTAATTTGCCCTTTTTTTGGTTTTATTTTGTTTTGTTTTTTTCTGAAAATAAGCTCTGAGATCAATCTGTCAGTGCTTGAATCTATCACAGTATGATTGAGGTTTTCTTTCTCTTTACTTCCTTTTACTGCCATGCCCAAAACACAGAAGTTTGGAACTTTTTTTGACCTGAATATAAATAACAAAGATCACTGACCTGCAGTCTGCTCTTCCCTCTTTATCAACATTTAATGGAAAAGGGGGGGAGGAAAAGGGAAAATGCATGCTGTTAGCTATTACCTTTACAAATGACTTGCTAGCCTTTTATTTGTCTTCTTATGCTTCAAACACTCAAAGGACATTTTCAGAATTTCACTAGATGCAGGTTCAATCCTGAGATGACTTGACAAGCTGTATCTTCCTTAAGAGATTTTGACATGGTATTAAGCCATAGTTACAAGCCAATACTTGAATGTGGAGCCCTGGGGAAATCTTTCAAAAGTGGAACACAACATTTACAGCAGGAGGCAGGTGTCTGCACCACTGAAGCAAACAACAATATGATATATTTAGTATCGAAAATGGAAGCAAAACTACTGCCTCTTTACCACTGGGGACAATGGAAGAGGTTGAATGAGAAAAAAAGCATTATTTTCAGCCCTGGAGAATTTTAATTTACTGACAGAATGAAATATAGTCTCATCACGGCAGGTGCAGCAAGTGCCAGGTGCTGTTCACAATATTGTCTTTGAATTTATGTGTTTTCGAAACATTGAGAGGATGTGAAGCAGCTGCACTGGCCATGTGGAGAGAAAGCAAAGAGCTTTTAATTAGCAATAAGAGGGCTGTTAATTTCTTTTAGGAGCCGTCTTTGCTTTGCACTCATACCAGAATCTCAGCAGGAGCTCTGTGCAGCCCCAAACACACAAAGAAAATCAAGTAAGCCATGTGTTATAGCAGATTTAAAGCAGAAGTGAAATAAGGGTCTGGCTTTCAGCTAAAGAAACTCTTGGCAGTTTTGATTCTGAGAAATGAGATTCACAGATGAGGGACTGCATAAAGATTTAAAAATCTCAGTCAAATTTCTAACCCAAGTGGTGTACAACATAACACTCAGAGATCACAGTACAAAAAATGTATCCATTCTGCAATGGGGTTCCTGCTGAAATGTAATACAGTAGCTGTTTGGGCTGAACTAAATGATGGAGACCAAACACTGAGGTAAATCAGAGCCTGAGAAATCTTACATGAGATAACATTAGAGATACTAAACCATTGGCACAACTACCAGCTTTGGCTTGGACAAAGAATTTAATATTTTTGAAGTCTGGTACCAAGTACTGCCAAGGTCCAGTCTCTCTCCAAGTCGGCATACAGATGACTTTCCATTAGAAAAAGCCAAAAGAAAGTGTAACTCGTATTGGTTTTGATTCTGTCAACCTCAAAAAGACAAAAGATGTACTTTTTCCAATGTATCATTTACTTCATTGTTAAAGGCTTAAAAATGTTATATTCAGCACTTCAGAGCCACCAGTGACTTACTTGGCTTTCATTTAGAGAGTTCCTCAACCAAGTCTGAATCATTCTATGATTCTGTGATTTGAAATCTGAGGAGATATTCCTCCTCTTACTGAGATAAATGTTAACATTGTGCAATATGTTATTGGATGACAGGGAACATGAGTTATGAATGTGTAAAAAGTCTGATTTAAAAATAATTTCCAGATATTTTAGTAAGTTTGCTGGTTTGTAAATGCAGTTATGCTCAATAGATTCTTTTTGATAACCAAGGAAATACAGAAGAGCACTTAACGGTATATAGGAAGGTATCTGTTCAATATTATTTCAGGTTCCTGTTCTTAAATGAGATTTATTTATGTGTTTACATTTATGCTGTATTAAAGATTATTGCAGTGCAGAAAGTTAAACATGTTCATGAATCTTTACAGAGTAGGGAATTAAATATTAAATTAATGCAAATAAGAATGGTATATTAGGTCAAGACTGCATCTTTTAATTTAATCTTTCATTATGTAGCAGCAATTAGCATACTCAATTTATGGTGACACAAAAAATTAAATGGAGAACAACTGATAATGTATCATATCCCCATGGATAGCCTTCCAAGATATGACAGGAGTCTAATAAATGACTTTGTCAAGTCAAATGTCCATCTATCTTTACATTCTTAGTTAGCATATAGTAGTAATACGATATTTAAATTTAGTCTATTTTTGCAATATCTGAAAATAATAAGCAATTTCATGTATTAATTTTACAACTGTAGCAAAGACATATAAGGATAAATAAATCAGGGTTAATTAGCCTACCTTCTGATGCATTGCAAAAACTGTGAGGTTTATCATTAGTCAAGTTGAACAGAATCATACATTAGCCACTAAATACTTTTGTATTGTCATGCAACAGTATACAAAATATTATATTTATAAACAGAAAGAAGGAATTATGTTTAACTATCCCAATGTACTGGGTTTCGTAAGTAGGATAGAGATATGCTGATCTAAGATGTGGCTATGTTCAGGATGTTGTTCTTGGTGTAGAATGAATTCCTATCATCTCTAGTAGAAACCATAGAGACATTCAGGAGAACCTACTTTGTTTATGCTACTGTGTAACTTACAGGTTGTAAAGATGCTTTATTCATTTGCTGTCAGATGTTTTTATTCTGTGGATTTATACCACAAATACAGTGTCATATTCACACTGAAGAGAGGAGATCCTTCTGAAAATTGAAAACAGAGAGAGGATTTATGCACCTACCTACTGGGATAGAAGACTGTGAACATGAGCACTGATAGGAAACACACTGCAAAACCTGAATTGATATGATCCTCTTTAATTTCAGACAACAATGCTGATATAAAGCACAGACCTGAACAAAAGTAGAGCTATAACATAGGTTCCTTATTCAGAAAGATATTCTCATTACTATGAAGAAAGTAGGACAGACAAAAGCAGATGTTATTGTGAAACCAATATCTTCATCATTGTATGGTTATTCATAACAACTGCTTTGTTAAACCAAACCTGCTAAATCAGTATTTTTTCAAATATGCTTTTTATTATTCTGATATTTCAATTTCATGGGTAAGGAAGGTAAACTGATGATGACATTGATACTTTATTGCTGACCTGTATCATTCAGCTTTGCAACTTCTGTGACATCCTGGAAGACAAAATTTTGAGACTGTCTCCTTTGGACTTCAAGACACAAAAAAAATCAGTATCATATTTGATTTTTGTTTTAGCTGCTGAATTAATATAACTGTATACAATGGGAACTATAGCGCGATAACTCATGTGAACTCTGTGTCACATTTAGAACAACTACTTCAGTTAATAAACCCCAAGAAAAATGGGAATTCACCACATAACCATGATCAGGCAAGACTACATGCACAAATTACTGTTTAAGCTTTGAAACAAATTCAAGCTATTGTACTGTACTTTGATAATATTCTGATTATTAATGATTTTTTTAATTTTAAAATTTATTAATTTCCACTACAGCTTTCTGTCACTAAAAATCCTCTCTTTTCCTTTTGACAAGATCCACAGAAATGGACTTAACATGTGGGGACCTTCAAGAATGTCAAAGTATTGCTGACGCAAATTCCCATGATTGTCAGTTATAATCTATGGAAGCCATCACTGATCACTGTGTTGTATTAATATAAACATACTCACCCATCCATGCTAAGACAATATGAGAATGAATCATCTATCATTTTCTAGTCTTAGATTTTAATAGTATTTGAACAAAGTTATGCATAAAAATGCTTTCCATTGGTACTGGAATCAGTGTTTTCTATATTTTACTTTTATCTATATTTTTTTTTTAAATGCCTGAAAACAATCCAATCATTTATTCATATCCCAATACATATAGAAGTGGAAGGTTATGCTTAGTGTTTATTACATACTTGTTTAGAAACCAGTGAAATCCATTCTCAGTAAGAACATACTGATTCAAAACTGTTTTTCTATGTCATACACCATTCGGTTCCACTGCTGGCTGAATTCTTTGTGTTAACATCCTTCTTTGACTCGCTGCTTCACGTTGATCTTACTAAATGAATTACTGTCAGAGTTTAACATCTGCATGTATTTTCATTATGTGGTCATGTGATCATAATTTATCTTCTTATAACTAGTGTCTGTTATTGGGAAATCACATTGTGACTACCAAAGAAAGTCACATCTTTACTTCACTAGGTGAAGCACATCCAGTTTGCAAGTATAGGTCAACAGTTTTGTAGGAATGGTGACTAACTAATAAACATTTTCATGCTCCTCATCTCTCAGGATGTCACTCCCTCTCTAATTATTGGATTTATATTCAACAAACCATTTATGACATGACATCTCAGAACATACCCTGATCACTGCTACTATGATATGCTGTGATATAAGAAATAGTCTTTACATTTTGCTTTTTATCCTCATCTTTATACTCCTTTGTATCACAGGAACTTATATTTGCCAGAAGCTATGAAATAGGATTGAAGTAAGATCCTTCATGAATTGTCAGTATGTCTAGGCCTTTCTTAGAAGGTGCCAAGATTAGCATCTTCACTTTGACTGCCTGAAAAGTTCATTTCTAAGCATACAACTCCTTATTATTGCACTCTCTAAGTAGGAAGAATTATTAGATGTGGAGGATGGGGTGATATTCAATCAATGTAGGCCTATCACACAGTTTTGTATTATGTTCATGTATTTATTCTTAGTCCAGAAACAATTTACATAATGCAGCATTCCTCTCTCCATTCACGCACTGACAGTCAGTTAAATGCAGGACACCCAGGTTTATATGTTTTGTTATTCAAACTGCCTGCAAAAAAGTGTTTATATTCACCTACTGACTGCTATAGTTCTTTGTATTCTATTTCAGAAATACAAACTGAGTGTAGTCACCCCAGGCTGATTAATCAATGGAAGGATGGAGAAGGGAGATGGTACAAGTGTGTAGCAATTACTGCTTCAACATCACAGCTGTGTGGTCACCTGCTGTTTTAATGGCAGTTGTGCGTAACCAACACTAGGACAAGCTGTCCTAGTTCAGAGGTTGTATAAATATTGATGTGATTTCTAAACCATAACTCATATGCATGTTTTAAAATTAAATGTGCATACTACATGCATGCTGATAGTGAAACACACTTATTATAAGGTTAGCTGCTAAAAGTCTATTACTGTAATTCTCTGAGGCTGAGTTAATTTCAGTCATTTTAGCTCAAGCCACAGTAATCTAAAATAGAGGTGAAATTCAGGTCAGAGAATGCTGAGTGAAGGGTAAAATATTATGTACTATTCACTTTACAATTAACACATCTTCCCTTGAGTTGGAAGAGATAAGTTAGCTGTGACTCTTTGGACAGAAATCACTGGCCTATTTAATAGTGTGAGATGAACTGGAACCACTTGTTGTTATTATTTTGGTTTTTTTAACCTTGTTCTCTTGGATTTATGCCTGTAGAACCATGCACTTTAGTTTAATTCAGTGTTCTGGTAGTTTCATATGCTGATTTCTGTTTTTAAGCTCCATCTTGAAAGAATTACTGTAAAGATTCCCATGGAAGGCAGCAAGGGAAAATAAGAGCTTTATTCCTTCAGGCTACATAGGAACTGTTCTTTTTTGTCTTTCTTTGCTTAACATATCCTTTGTATGCTTTTGAGTGTGAGCTTACAGACATTCTTTTTTAACTTGGATCCTAATGTGATATATGAATTATTTAGAAGTAAATACTTCAATTACGAAGAAAAGTGAAGAGACTCTGTGACCTACTCTGGTAGGAACAATGGCCTATGCTTTTGGGAATAACACTGTCAATCATTTGTGCTGAAGCATGTGAAAATTAATACAAACCTTAGATGTGTGTGTAGAATGGCTAAAGGACAGAAGGACCTGCATCAAAAGCGAGGAAAATTATTTGTAATGGTTTAGTCATTTAAAAAAGCTACTAGACACTGTTTCCTCTTCATTACACAGTCACAAAGGCTACTTTAGTACCTTCAATTTGTTTTACAGCTCTCTCTAGAGCTTTCACCAAGATTATACTATATCACCCACTACACTACCATAAAGGTAAATATAGCTTAAGCCCCAGCAGTTTAAATATGCTGGACAGAGAGTAGATGGGGTAGCAGAAAGAGGCAATAAAAAGATGGTTTACCAAGACTTCATAATCGTGTTGCAGTCTACATCAGCTGGTACACAGAAGGATTGGATATCTTCTTTGTCACCCAGAAAGAACTGGAAGTGAAACTTATGTGACGGAATTTCATTTTAAATTTACATACCAGATCCATGGGTCTTATGCTGCATGCAGCTTCTGACTAGGTGCTGCTTCCATCTGCTATTGCTTTTATAACCTGCAATGGAATGAGTTTTTTCTCACAAGGGACGCTTTGGAAGGCAGCTTTTTCCAGCTTTGGAAGGTATGGAATGAGTTTTTTCTCACAAGGGACGCTGGGTAAACCAAACTTCCAGCTTTGGAAGGCAGTGAATAAGCAGATACTACAATAGCTATTACAAGGTGACACTGAACTGAGTATTCATTTATTTCCCATGTACTAGATAGTGCCATTTTTTAACCATTGTCTCCTTCCACTTCAGATTTAGAATACGACACAATCTAATTTATTTCATATTTCATACAGTGAACATGACATAGCCCTCCAATAGTATATTACAGATATTCCAGCCTTAAAGTAAATAGCAAATACAAACTAATTTGGAAGAATGAATAAAAGGGTATGCACCTTTCATTTCTAAGTCATTTATCTGAGATCAAACCAGTCCAATGGAAACTGACAGACAGTATTTTCTGACAGAGAAGATTAACGTGGTACCTCAGCCCCAGAAACGGCTCATCTTCATCCCTTTGACATTCCCTGGCACTGCTTATGTGGGAACAAAAAGAGACTAAAATTACTGAAATATGGAGAATGCATTAATAAGCAGTTAGTTTTAATATTTAATGCCGGTACTTAACAAAATAGGAAAACATAACTCACTAATATTGCTACAACTGAAATTTTGAATTAGCTTCATATCTTTCATGCACACAAAAATTTGGGAAATACAAGAGAACAACTGAAAACATTTTCAAACGACAAAATTTGCACATGCAATCTAAAGGCCTGTAGTTACCCAAATGGTGCAATTTAACTTCTCCTGACTAGAGCCTTCTTTGGTGCATACTCATCCATTTCAAGAATGGTCTGCTTCATTATATGATTTGGTATTTCCATACCCACGCTATGTTTCAGAATAAAAGGTATTTTGTGGCTTAAGGAGGTGGAGTACGAGAGAAACCATTCTCTCTCTCTTTTTTTTTTTCTTTTACATAGCTTCCTTGGGTTTTTGTGTATACCCAAAGACAAGCCCCCAGTCTGAGAAATAACCGTAGAAATATGATCAAGGGATGTCTGTGACACACTTCTGACCAATACAAAAATATCTCTAATAACAAAACCACCAAACTAAGCTTTCCTCAAAGCATGTTCCCTGCAATAGAACAAACCTTTGATGTCTTTGCCTTTATCCTGGTCTTTTCACTCCTTAGTATCTTCTTTTATGTCCTAAATCAAACATTTCTCCAAAATAGGTACCAATCCTCTAACCAGCTTTCCAGCTTTCCAAAGGCTGGAACAGCTGCAGCATTGACCACTGAAGTCAACAGCCATTAACCAAGTGTGTAGCCAAGAAGAGATTGGATGCATGTCTTCTGTAGCCTCTGTTTCTAAAAATTATCTAGTTGCTAAATACTGCTTTCTAAATTAAATAGTCTATTCAATATTATTTTGGTTTCAAATGTTCTCTTACGAACTGTAAAATACTTATATATCTAGTACCTTCCTCCATGTGAAAACTAATACTCTGAGCTGTGTAAGAAGGATGGCTTTTTATCAGTGTCATCATATGGAATGTTGAATTCTAAGTCTGTAAAGAAGTAAGTTAAAGGTGGTAAATAATATTTATTAACATGTAAGACTTATTCACCATTTAAGTATTCAGAACACCTAATTCAGTAACTTCTGTAAATTACTAAATTAACTAGCTACTGTACATCCTCTGAGCTACAGAAACTGATTATGCAAGAGATCTTAGACTGCAACAAACACAAGTTGAAACAAATTAATTTATATCTCAGTGACAGAGGTTTAAACTAGCTCATTTTACCTCAAATTTATAGGGGCAAATAGTATGAATGTTTGCCTATGGTTTTGGCTCTGATGACACACAGTGACTTGATGAGCTTCAAAAAGACCTGTCTGAGCCCTAAGTCAAGCTAATCTGTGTAGTGAAACACAGGAACCAGCTCAATTTCCAGTGAGGTTCATGGGCCCTTAAAATGGATCCAATAAAAAGAAGTTGAATACAATTATATCAAATAAAATAATTTCAGATATTGAGAGACCTTATATACAATATCATACAACAATGGTGGGAATGAAGGAATGAATTTATATAACTGATTTTTCTTTTAAAAACTATGACAGAACCATAAAAAAAACCACAAATAAACAAATTGCTCCCTAAATTCAATATCCCTTTCTGCAAGCTATTCATATGCATGCCTGAGGCTATGAGTTAGTTTGAACAGTCCCACGTGCACACTGCATCCACTCATCCAGCAATAATAACTCTTTATTCACCAAACATATAAAATATTTTTAGATAAATGTTTCCCACGTGCATTTTTGTAATATATAAGTATGCATTCAGGTATGCATATATATGTATATATATTATTGTATACATATATAAATGCACAAATACATAAACCTATATAATTATATATATAAGGTATTTATCTTTGGAAAATATTGTTTTTTCTTGTTACTGTAACACAAACAGATTAACCCTTCATAAAATAAGACCTATCTGCTGAATACATTCGTGTAGTTTGCTGCTAAATCACACTCATCATGTGATCTGTACTGATTCAAGGATGGGCAAATTAGTCTGCAATAAAGAGTAAGGTGTGAAATAGATACCTAAAAGTTATATGAGCTAAATCTTAACAGATCTCCTTAGACTAAACTTGCAACTAGTGCCAAGAAATAAGATGATAATTCTTGGCACTAGGTGATTCTTCTAATCTGTTCTAGATGTTTATCTTAAAATAACATGAATTACCCACTTGAAGTGACTATTTCTCTTTCTAGGATTCTCATTTGACAAGCTCAGTAGTAGAGTCTAACCTGAGACTGGTACATGTGTGTATCAATTTATATTTCGTTGCAACTTTGCTTAGTATTCCTCTTTCCTGGAAAAGTCCTCAGGTGGGATCCAGCTCCAGATTAGATCACCTGGACATATGCATATGTAGATAAAGTTAGGTCAACACAGTCAAGGGAAAATTCTGTTCACCCTGAAGGATCAGTTCAGGTCTGGCAATACTATAGCTCCATTCAGCTGCTTGAACAAAGACTGTTTGTACCTTTTGAGAAGACCAGTGATCATCTCATCAGCCAAATCAAAAGGGCAAGCCTCCTTTGCAATTTACATCGCATTTGTCAGTCTCATTCAGGAATTTAGGACACCATGGGGCATCCTAAATGATACTAGAAACCTAAGTCTAAGCAAATTAGTTTAAATCCCTTATGGTTTATCAACTGAATCACTGCCCATGCTTCATTGACTTCATTGTTTAGAGATCATCACTGAATGTCTATAACTTAAATATGGACATCTAGACCTAGATATCTCAATTTAAACATCTAGGGGCTGGATTAAAAAAAAAAATAAAAGCAAGTCTTAAATACATGTTGAGTATTACCTTAAATGAGATAGGATATCCACAAAATCCATACGCCTTGACAGATATGTCTTATGACCTATGAAGTCCTGAGTACTTTTAACTGAACTGAATTACACCATCAGTCTCAAACTGAACTTCAATTCTCGCGTAATTTTCATCACATGCAAAAATAATATGGAGATCTTTAATAAATACCTACAGATTTGTTTTCTCTGGCACAGTAAAGAGTAAGGCTGAAGACAGAATTAAGATTAAATGCCTTTCATGAAGCTGAAACAGGTTATTTAGTTTGATTTGGAAATTTGATTAATATTCCATTCTGTTAATTTGTAGAGCCATCCTAGTAACTAATAATATTTGTTTAATAAATTTTTAAACTTAATGATTTTCCTGGGAAACTACTTTAAATCCTACAGTGCAGATTAAACTCCTGATCCTCTTTGTATGGGATAAAGTTTTCTAGGAAGTTCAGAGCCAAAAAATGAGTTTAAATTAGCAGGTGTAGAACTTTAGAAGTAGGCAGTTCTCCAGCAGCAGTATGTATGATAATTGCTCAAATTGCCCAAAGATATTTTGTTAGTGTAATCTGTTTATATATTCCCTCTTTCTAATATTTACACTGATAAGAGCTTCAGAGATGTGTATAATTATTCTCTGTGGAAATAATCAAGATAATTAGTATACTTACTTGAAAATATGCAAAAACAGATTGAAAAATGCTTCACTAATCATTCTATCCTGATTTTATATATAAATAATGTATAATAGGCCCAGTTCTGCCTACTTTGAAATCTGTGGGCATTTTGCTATTATATTCTATAAAAACAGCATCAGGTCCAATACAAATATTTGAATAGTATGATGAAAGATAAACCACAAGTATACACTTTAGAACGAAGATAATACTCTATGATATTTTTGAAAGAGAAAAGGAAAGAAAAAAAATAAAGGGACTGCTTAATCTGAATTCTTACTTTAATATTCCCTTTTTCCTTGATAACAGTATTGGTCTTTATCTCCTTTTTTTACTTAAGACTTAAAGCTGTTTTCAGCTCCAGAAAACTTGAAGGTATATGAACAACAGACTTTTTAGAATTAAGTTTTATTGAATTAATTTGATTACATTCTTGAAGCGAGAAGAAATGTAGAATTCATTTTACTTTCTGAGCATGCTAGGCTCAACACCCAGTCATTTTCTGGGCACAAAGAGACATAAGGAAGGACATCTATCAATTCCCTTTGATTTCAAAAATAACATACAGGATGTTACCTTTGAATGCTTCACAATGTGGCACCCTGCTACTTGTCTATTTCATTGTCTTTTCTCTTTGTTTGACCTTTTGCTCCATATTTTCCATTTTTTTCCATATTTTGGTGCGTATTTTCCAAATTGAAGAGTTGGCTTCTGTAGCTCCTTCTTCAACTCTCATGCTTGTTTCCTGCTAATTCTTTATTATGTTTTCTTTTTCTTGTTGTCATGGCTTTTTTTTTTTTTCTGGTTTTAGTTATGCTACTTGCAACTGGAATGGCTTTCCATCTATTGCAAACAAAGATTGATCATAGATTTCTGAGATGTCTTAATAACTTGGGTCATCGTATTTTTTTTATTTTTCCAAAACTTATTAGCAGGACCCGGTAATGGAGACATTGATGAACACGACTGGATTTTTGCTGCTACAAAGCAATCATACATTTACTTTCTTGCCAACATTGTATATTTTAAACAAACACTCAGGCCCTGAACATGCAGCTTACCTTTACAGCTCCAAAACCTCTTTAACTATATGTACATGCATTTAGTATTGTTAAAAGAACAGAACTTTGCCTTTATTTCAAGGTGGGTTTTTTTGTCTTTGGAAAAAGCATACAAGTACTGAAGTGCATTACAATTTACAGAGAATATCAAGTATGATGAGAAAATATTCACTTCTTAAATTGTGAAATTATTTAGCAGAAGTCAGTTCACTGCCTGTTCAAATAAGTAAATCTACTTACAAGTCTTTGAAGTACTGATGCCTTAGTGATCAAAAAAAATCATTTTCCCTGTACTTGCAATTCCATAGCAAGTAAACATTACACAGATTAGGAAATAGTCCTTTCCTTCCTACTGATATCTATTATTCACACTGTAAAATTTCTTGCGCACTGAAGTGTTTTAAAGACAGAGATCTATAAGGTAGTTCCCAAAATAATAT